>NW_028175234.1:0-91000 GCF_965226575.1 Pagrus pagrus | reverse complement strand
GGAATTTGTATTTTACATGAATATTTTAAAGAAAAGACCATTTTTCACGAAAAAATACCCCGCCGATTTATTTCAATAGCTTCCAGGTCTTTGGACCGATTGACTCGAAACTTCTCCCAAACGTGCTCCTGTACCGGCTGAACGAGACACAGCAGTGCCCGTTGGATTCGGGTGGAATTTGTATTTTTGGTGAATATTTTAGTGAAAGGGGCCATTTTAAATGAGGCTGGCTTAAGGCTGCTGTTAGGGCCAGGGTTAGGGTTAAGGGGCTGGGGTTTCGGACCACGGTCGTCTTTTGACCGATTGACTCGAAATTGATCACGCATGTCCTCCTCACCGATGGAATGAGGCTCGCCAGTTTTGGTCGGATTCTGGTGGAATTTGTATTTTACATGAATATTTTAAAGGAAAAGCGGCCATTTTTCCTCAACACCTCGGCCGATTTTTTCAATAGCTTCCAGGTCTTTGGACCGATTGACTCGAAATTTCCCCCAAACGTGCTCCTGTACCGGCTGAACGAGACACAGCAGTCCCCGTCGGATTCGGGTGAAATTTGTATTTTTGGTGAATATTTTAGTCAGGGGGACAATCTTTCATGAGGCCTGGCTTAAGGCTGAGGCTAGGGTTAGGGTTAGGGTTAGGGTTAGTGATTGGCTGGACCGATTGACCCGAAATCGATCAGGCATGTCCTCCTCACTGGTGTACGCAGGGTCGCCAGTTTTGGTTGGATTCCGGTGGAATTTGTATTTTACATGAATATTTTAAAGAAAAGACCATTTTTCACGAAAAAATACCCCGCCGATTTATTTCAATAGCTTCCAGGTCTTTGGACCGATTGACTCGAAACTTCTCCCAAACGTGCTCCTGTACCGGCTGAACGAGACACAGCAGTGCCCGTTGGATTCGGGTGGAATTTGTATTTTTGGTGAATATTTTAGTGAAAGGGGCCATTTTAAATGAGGCTGGCTTAAGGCTGCTGTTAGGGCCAGGGTTAGGGTTAAGGGGCTGGGGTTTCGGACCACGGTCGTCTTTTGACCGATTGACTCGAAATTGATCACGCATGTCCTCCTCACCGGTGGAATGAGGCTCGCCAGTTTTGGTCGGATTCTGGTGGAATTTGTATTTTTGGTGAATATTTTAGTGAAAGGGGCCATTTTAAATGAGGCTGGCTTAAGGCTGCTGTTAGGGCCAGGGTTAGGGTTAAGGGGCTGGGGTTTCGGACCACGGTCGTCTTTTGACCGATTGACTCGAAATTGATCACGCATGTCCTCCTCACCGGTGGAATGAGGCTCGCCAGTTTTGGTCGGATTCTGGTGGAATTTGTATTTTACATGAATATTTTAAAGGAAAAGCGGCCATTTTTCCTCAACACCTCGGCCGATTTTTTCAATAGCTTCCAGGTCTTTGGACCGATTGACTCGAAATTTCCCCCAAACGTGCTCCTGTACCGGCTGAACGAGACACAGCAGTCCCCGTTGGATTCGGGTGAAATTTGTATTTTTGGTGAATATTTTAGTCAGGGGGACAATCTTTCATGAGGCCTGGCTTAAGGCTGAGGCTAGGGTTAGGGTTAGGGTTCGTGATTGGCTGGACCGATTGACCCGAAATCGATCAGGCATGTCCTCCTCACTGGTGTAAGCAGGGTCGCCAGTTTTGGTTGGATTCCGGTGGAATTTGTATTTTACATGAATATTTTAAAGAAAAGACCATTTTTCACGAAAAAATACCCCGCTGATTTATTTCAATAGCTTCCAGGTCTTTCGACCGATTGACTCGAAACTTCTCCCAAACGTGCTCCTGTACCGGCTGAACGAGACACAGCAGTGCCCGTTGGATTCGGGTGGAATTTGTATTTTTGGTGAATATTTTAGTGAAAGGGGCCATTTTAAATGAGGCTGGCTTAAGGCTGCTGTTAGGGCCAGGGTTAGGGTTAAGGGGCTGGGGTTTCGGACCACGGTCGTCTTTTGACCGATTGACTCGAAATTGATCACGCATGTCCTCCTCACCGGTGGAATGAGGCTCGCCAGTTTTGGTCGGATTCTGGTGGAATTTGTATTTTACATGAATATTTTAAAGGAAAAGCGGCCATTTTTCCTCAACACCTCGGCCGATTTTTTCAATAGCTTCCAGGTCTTTGGACCGATTGACTCGAAATTTCCCCCAAACGTGCTCCTGTACCGGCTGAACGAGACACAGCAGTCCCCGTCGGATTCGGGTGAAATTTGTATTTTTGGTGAATATTTTAGTCAGGGGGACAATCTTTCATGAGGCCTGGCTTAAGGCTGAGGCTAGGGTTAGGGTTAGGGTTAGGGTTAGTGATTGGCTGGACCGATTGACCCGAAATCGATCAGGCATGTCCTCCTCACTGGTGTAAGCAGGGTCGCCAGTTTTGGTTGGATTCCGGTGGAATTTGTATTTTACATGAATATTTTAAAGAAAAGACCATTTTTCACGAAAAAATACCCCGCCGATTTATTTCAATAGCTTCCAGGTCTTTGGACCGATTGACTCGAAACTTCTCCCAAACGTGCTCCTGTACCGGCTGAAGGAGACACAGCAGTGCCCGTTGGATTCGGGTGGAATTTGTATTTTTGGTGAATATTTTAGTGAAAGGGGCCATTTTAAATGAGGCTGGCTTAAGGCTGCTGTTAGGGCCAGGGTTAGGGTTAAGGGGCTGGGGTTTCGGACCACGGTCGTCTTTTGACCGATTGACTCGAAATTGATCACGCATGTCCTCCTCACCGGTGGAATGAGGCTCGCCAGTTTTGGTCGGATTCTGGTGGAATTTGTATTTTACATGAATATTTTAAAGGAAAAGCGGCCATTTTTCCTCAACACCTCGGCCGATTTATTTCAATAGCTTCCAGGTCTTTGGACCGATTGACTCGAAACTTCTCCCAAACGTGCTCCTGTACCGGCTGAACGAGACACAGCAGTGCCCGTTGGATTCGGGTGGAATTTGTATTTTTGGTGAATATTTTAGTCAGGGGGACAATCTTTCATGAGGCCTGGCTTAAGGCTGAGGCTAGGGTTAGGGTTAGGGTTAGGGTTAGTGATTGGCTGGACCGATTGACCCGAAATCGATCAGGCATGTCCTCCTCACTGGTGTAAGCAGGGTCGCCAGTTTTGGTTGGATTCCGGTGGAATTTGTATTTTACATGAATATTTTAAAGAAAAGACCATTTTTCACGAAAAAATACCCCGCCGATTTATTTCAATAGCTTCCAGGTCTTTGGACCGATTGACTCGAAACTTCTCCCAAACGTGCTCCTGTACCGGCTGAAGGAGACACAGCAGTGCCCGTTGGATTCGGGTGGAATTTGTATTTTTGGTGAATATTTTAGTGAAAGGGGCCATTTTAAATGAGGCTGGCTTAAGGCTGCTGTTAGGGCCAGGGTTAGGGTTAAGGGGCTGGGGTTTCGGACCACGGTCGTCTTTTGACCGATTGACTCGAAATTGATCACGCATGTCCTCCTCACCGGTGGAATGAGGCTCGCCAGTTTTGGTCGGATTCTGGTGGAATTTGTATTTTACATGAATATTTTAAAGGAAAAGCGGCCATTTTTCCTCAACACCTCGGCCGATTTATTTCAATAGCTTCCAGGTCTTTGGACCGATTGACTCGAAACTTCTCCCAAACGTGCTCCTGTACCGGCTGAACGAGACACAGCAGTGCCCGTTGGATTCGGGTGGAATTTGTATTTTTGGTGAATATTTTAGTCAGGGGGACAATCTTTCATGAGGCCTGGCTTAAGGCTGAGGCTAGGGTTAGGGTTAGGGTTAGGGTTAGTGATTGGCTGGACCGATTGACCCGAAATCGATCAGGCATGTCCTCCTCACTGGTGTAAGCAGGGTCGCCAGTTTTGGTTGGATTCCGGTGGAATTTGTATTTTACATGAATATTTTAAAGAAAAGACCATTTTTCACGAAAAAATACCCCGCCGATTTATTTCAATAGCTTCCAGGTCTTTGGACCGATTGACTCGAAACTTCTCCCAAACGTGCTCCTGTACCGGCTGAAGGAGACACAGCAGTGCCCGTTGGATTCGGGTGGAATTTGTATTTTTGGTGAATATTTTAGTGAAAGGGGCCATTTTAAATGAGGCTGGCTTAAGGCTGCTGTTAGGGCCAGGGTTAGGGTTAAGGGGCTGGGGTTTCGGACCACGGTCGTCTTTTGACCGATTGACTCGAAATTGATCACGCATGTCCTCCTCACCGGTGGAATGAGGCTCGCCAGTTTTGGTCGGATTCTGGTGGAATTTGTATTTTACATGAATATTTTAAAGGAAAAGCGGCCATTTTTCCTCAACACCTCGGCCGATTTATTTCAATAGCTTCCAGGTCTTTGGACCGATTGACTCGAAACTTCTCCCAAACGTGCTCCTGTACCGGCTGAACGAGACACAGCAGTGCCCGTTGGATTCGGGTGGAATTTGTATTTTTGGTGAATATTTTAGTCAGGGGGACAATCTTTCATGAGGCCTGGCTTAAGGCTGAGGCTAGGGTTAGGGTTAGGGTTAGGGTTAGTGATTGGCTGGACCGATTGACCCGAAATCGATCAGGCATGTCCTCCTCACTGGTGTAAGCAGGGTCGCCAGTTTTGGTTGGATTCCGGTGGAATTTGTATTTTACATGAATATTTTAAAGAAAAGACCATTTTTCACGAAAAAATACCCCGCCGATTTATTTCAATAGCTTCCAGGTCTTTGGACCGATTGACTCGAAACTTCTCCCAAACGTGCTCCTGTACCGGCTGAAGGAGACACAGCAGTGCCCGTTGGATTCGGGTGGAATTTGTATTTTTGGTGAATATTTTAGTGAAAGGGGCCATTTTAAATGAGGCTGGCTTAAGGCTGCTGTTAGGGCCAGGGTTAGGGTTAAGGGGCTGGGGTTTCGGACCACGGTCGTCTTTTGACCGATTGACTCGAAATTGATCACGCATGTCCTCCTCACCGGTGGAATGAGGCTCGCCAGTTTTGGTCGGATTCTGGTGGAATTTGTATTTTACATGAATATTTTAAAGGAAAAGCGGCCATTTTTCCTCAACACCTCGGCCGATTTATTTCAATAGCTTCCAGGTCTTTGGACCGATTGACTCGAAACTTCTCCCAAACGTGCTCCTGTACCGGCTGAACGAGACACAGCAGTGCCCGTTGGATTCGGGTGGAATTTGTATTTTTGGTGAATATTTTAGTCAGGGGGACAATCTTTCATGAGGCCTGGCTTAAGGCTGAGGCTAGGGTTAGGGTTAGGGTTAGGGTTAGTGATTGGCTGGACCGATTGACCCGAAATCGATCAGGCATGTCCTCCTCACTGGTGTAAGCAGGGTCGCCAGTTTTGGTTGGATTCCGGTGGAATTTGTATTTTACATGAATATTTTAAAGAAAAGACCATTTTTCACGAAAAAATACCCCGCCGATTTATTTCAATAGCTTCCAGGTCTTTGGACCGATTGACTCGAAACTTCTCCCAAACGTGCTCCTGTACCGGCTGAAGGAGACACAGCAGTGCCCGTTGGATTCGGGTGGAATTTGTATTTTTGGTGAATATTTTAGTGAAAGGGGCCATTTTAAATGAGGCTGGCTTAAGGCTGCTGTTAGGGCCAGGGTTAGGGTTAAGGGGCTGGGGTTTCGGACCACGGTCGTCTTTTGACCGATTGACTCGAAATTGATCACGCATGTCCTCCTCACCGGTGGAATGAGGCTCGCCAGTTTTGGTCGGATTCTGGTGGAATTTGTATTTTACATGAATATTTTAAAGGAAAAGCGGCCATTTTTCCTCAACACCTCGGCCGATTTATTTCAATAGCTTCCAGGTCTTTGGACCGATTGACTCGAAACTTCTCCCAAACGTGCTCCTGTACCGGCTGAACGAGACACAGCAGTGCCCGTTGGATTCGGGTGGAATTTGTATTTTTGGTGAATATTTTAGTGAAAGGGGCCATTTTAAATGAGGCTGGCTTAAGGCTGCTGTTAGGGCCAGGGTTAGGGTTAAGGGGCTGGGGTTTCGGACCACGGTCGTCTTTTGACCGATTGACTCGAAATTGATCACGCATGTCCTCCTCACCGGTGGAATGAGGCTCGCCAGTTTTGGTCGGATTCTGGTGGAATTTGTATTTTACATGAATATTTTAAAGAAAAGACCATTTTTCACGAAAAAATACCCCGCCGATTTATTTCAATAGCTTCCAGGTCTTTGGACCGATTGACTCGAAACTTCTCCCAAACGTGCTCCTGTACCGGCTGAACGAGACACAGCAGTGCCCGTTGGATTCGGGTGGAATTTGTATTTTTGGTGAATATTTTAGTGAAAGGGGCCATTTTAAATGAGGCTGGCTTAAGGCTGCTGTTAGGGCCAGGGTTAGGGTTAAGGGGCTGGGGTTTCGGACCACGGTCGTCTTTTGACCGATTGACTCGAAATTGATCAGGCATGTCCTCCTCACCGATGGAATGAGGCTCGCCAGTTTTGGTCGGATTCTGGTGGAATTTGTATTTTACATGAATATTTTAAAGGAAAAGCGGCCATTTTTCCTCAACACCTCGGCCGATTTTTTCAATAGCTTCCAGGTCTTTGGACCGATTGACTCGAAATTTCCCCCAAACGTGCTCCTGTACCGGCTGAACGAGACACAGCAGTCCCCGTCGGATTCGGGTGAAATTTGTATTTTTGGTGAATATTTTAGTCAGGGGGACAATCTTTCATGAGGCCTGGCTTAAGGCTGAGGCTAGGGTTAGGGTTAGGGTTAGGGTTAGTGATTGGCTGGACCGATTGACCCGAAATCGATCAGGCATGTCCTCCTCACTGGTGTACGCAGGGTCGCCAGTTTTGGTTGGATTCCGGTGGAATTTGTATTTTACATGAATATTTTAAAGAAAAGACCATTTTTCACGAAAAAATACCCCGCCGATTTATTTCAATAGCTTCCAGGTCTTTGGACCGATTGACTCGAAACTTCTCCCAAACGTGCTCCTGTACCGGCTGAACGAGACACAGCAGTGCCCGTTGGATTCGGGTGGAATTTGTATTTTTGGTGAATATTTTAGTGAAAGGGGCCATTTTAAATGAGGCTGGCTTAAGGCTGCTGTTAGGGCCAGGGTTAGGGTTAAGGGGCTGGGGTTTCGGACCACGGTCGTCTTTTGACCGATTGACTCGAAATTGATCACGCATGTCCTCCTCACCGGTGGAATGAGGCTCGCCAGTTTTGGTCGGATTCTGGTGGAATTTGTATTTTACATGAATATTTTAAAGGAAAAGCGGCCATTTTTCCTCAACACCTCGGCCGATTTATTTCAATAGCTTCCAGGTCTTTGGACCGATTGACTCGAAACTTCTCCCAAACGTGCTCCTGTACCGGCTGAACGAGACACAGCAGTGCCCGTTGGATTCGGGTGGAATTTGTATTTTTGGTGAATATTTTAGTGAAAGGGGCCATTTTAAATGAGGCTGGCTTAAGGCTGCTGTTAGGGCCAGGGTTAGGGTTAAGGGGCTGGGGTTTCGGACCACGGTCGTCTTTTGACCGATTGACTCGAAATTGATCACGCATGTCCTCCTCACCGATGGAATGAGGCTCGCCAGTTTTGGTCGGATTCTGGTGGAATTTGTATTTTACATGAATATTTTAAAGGAAAAGCGGCCATTTTTCCTCAACACCTCGGCCGATTTTTTCAATAGCTTCCAGGTCTTTGGACCGATTGACTCGAAATTTCCCCCAAACGTGCTCCTGTACCGGCTGAACGAGACACAGCAGTCCCCGTCGGATTCGGGTGAAATTTGTATTTTTGGTGAATATTTTAGTCAGGGGGACAATCTTTCATGAGGCCTGGCTTAAGGCTGAGGCTAGGGTTAGGGTTAGGGTTAGGGTTAGTGATTGGCTGGACCGATTGACCCGAAATCGATCAGGCATGTCCTCCTCACTGGTGTACGCAGGGTCGCCAGTTTTGGTTGGATTCCGGTGGAATTTGTATTTTACATGAATATTTTAAAGAAAAGACCATTTTTCACGAAAAAATACCCCGCCGATTTATTTCAATAGCTTCCAGGTCTTTGGACCGATTGACTCGAAACTTCTCCCAAACGTGCTCCTGTACCGGCTGAAGGAGACACAGCAGTGCCCGTTGGATTCGGGTGGAATTTGTATTTTTGGTGAATATTTTAGTGAAAGGGGCCATTTTAAATGAGGCTGGCTTAAGGCTGCTGTTAGGGCCAGGGTTAGGGTTAAGGGGCTGGGGTTTCGGACCACGGTCGTCTTTTGACCGATTGACTCGAAATTGATCACGCATGTCCTCCTCACCGGTGGAATGAGGCTCGCCAGTTTTGGTCGGATTCTGGTGGAATTTGTATTTTACATGAATATTTTAAAGGAAAAGCGGCCATTTTTCCTCAACACCTCGGCCGATTTATTTCAATAGCTTCCAGGTCTTTGGACCGATTGACTCGAAACTTCTCCCAAACGTGCTCCTGTACCGGCTGAACGAGACACAGCAGTGCCCGTTGGATTCGGGTGGAATTTGTATTTTTGGTGAATATTTTAGTGAAAGGGGCCATTTTAAATGAGGCTGGCTTAAGGCTGCTGTTAGGGCCAGGGTTAGGGTTAAGGGGCTGGGGTTTCGGACCACGGTCGTCTTTTGACCGATTGACTCGAAATTGATCACGCATGTCCTCCTCACCGGTGGAATGAGGCTCGCCAGTTTTGGTCGGATTCTGGTGGAATTTGTATTTTACATGAATATTTTAAAGGAAAAGCGGCCATTTTTCCTCAACACCTCGGCCGATTTATTTCAATAGCTTCCAGGTCTTTGGACCGATTGACTCGAAACTTCTCCCAAACGTGCTCCTGTACCGGCTGAACGAGACACAGCAGTGCCCGTTGGATTCGGGTGGAATTTGTATTTTTGGTGAATATTTTAGTGAAAGGGGCCATTTTAAATGAGGCTGGCTTAAGGCTGCTGTTAGGGCCAGGGTTAGGGTTAAGGGGCTGGGGTTTCGGACCACGGTCGTCTTTTGACCGATTGACTCGAAATTGATCACGCATGTCCTCCTCACCGATGGAATGAGGCTCGCCAGTTTTGGTCGGATTCTGGTGGAATTTGTATTTTACATGAATATTTTAAAGGAAAAGCGGCCATTTTTCCTCAACACCTCGGCCGATTTTTTCAATAGCTTCCAGGTCTTTGGACCGATTGACTCGAAATTTCCCCCAAACGTGCTCCTGTACCGGCTGAACGAGACACAGCAGTCCCCGTCGGATTCGGGTGAAATTTGTATTTTTGGTGAATATTTTAGTCAGGGGGACAATCTTTCATGAGGCCTGGCTTAAGGCTGAGGCTAGGGTTAGGGTTAGGGTTAGGGTTAGTGATTGGCTGGACCGATTGACCCGAAATCGATCAGGCATGTCCTCCTCACTGGTGTAAGCAGGGTCGCCAGTTTTGGTTGGATTCCGGTGGAATTTGTATTTTACATGAATATTTTAAAGAAAAGACCATTTTTCACGAAAAAATACCCCGCCGATTTATTTCAATAGCTTCCAGGTCTTTGGACCGATTGACTCGAAACTTCTCCCAAACGTGCTCCTGTACCGGCTGAACGAGACACAGCAGTGCCCGTTGGATTCGGGTGGAATTTGTATTTTTGGTGAATATTTTAGTGAAAGGGGCCATTTTAAATGAGGCTGGCTTAAGGCTGCTGTTAGGGCCAGGGTTAGGGTTAAGGGGCTGGGGTTTCGGACCACGGTCGTCTTTTGACCGATTGACTCGAAATTGATCACGCATGTCCTCCTCACCGGTGGAATGAGGCTCGCCAGTTTTGGTCGGATTCTGGTGGAATTTGTATTTTACATGAATATTTTAAAGGAAAAGCGGCCATTTTTCCTCAACACCTCGGCCGATTTATTTCAATAGCTTCCAGGTCTTTGGACCGATTGACTCGAAACTTCTCCCAAACGTGCTCCTGTACCGGCTGAACGAGACACAGCAGTGCCCGTTGGATTCGGGTGGAATTTGTATTTTTGGTGAATATTTTAGTGAAAGGGGCCATTTTAAATGAGGCTGGCTTAAGGCTGCTGTTAGGGCCAGGGTTAGGGTTAAGGGGCTGGGGTTTCGGACCACGGTCGTCTTTTGACCGATTGACTCGAAATTGATCACGCATGTCCTCCTCACCGGTGGAATGAGGCTCGCCAGTTTTGGTCGGATTCTGGTGGAATTTGTATTTTACATGAATATTTTAAAGGAAAAGCGGCCATTTTTCCTCAACACCTCGGCCGATTTATTTCAATAGCTTCCAGGTCTTTGGACCGATTGACTCGAAACTTCTCCCAAACGTGCTCCTGTACCGGCTGAACGAGACACAGCAGTGCCCGTTGGATTCGGGTGGAATTTGTATTTTTGGTGAATATTTTAGTGAAAGGGGCCATTTTAAATGAGGCTGGCTTAAGGCTGCTGTTAGGGCCAGGGTTAGGGTTAAGGGGCTGGGGTTTCGGACCACGGTCGTCTTTTGACCGATTGACTCGAAATTGATCACGCATGTCCTCCTCACCGATGGAATGAGGCTCGCCAGTTTTGGTCGGATTCTGGTGGAATTTGTATTTCACATGAATATTTTAAAGGAAAAGCGGCCATTTTTCCTCAACACCTCGGCCGATTTTTTCAATAGCTTCCAGGTCTTTGGACCGATTGACTCGAAATTTCCCCCAAACGTGCTCCTGTACCGGCTGAACGAGACACAGCAGTCCCCGTCGGATTCGGGTGAAATTTGTATTTTTGGTGAATATTTTAGTCAGGGGGACAATCTTTCATGAGGCCTGGCTTAAGGCTGAGGCTAGGGTTAGGGTTAGGGTTAGGGTTAGTGATTGGCTGGACCGATTGACCCGAAATCGATCAGGCATGTCCTCCTCACTGGTGTAAGCAGGGTCGCCAGTTTTGGTTGGATTCCGGTGGAATTTGTATTTTACATGAATATTTTAAAGAAAAGACCATTTTTCACGAAAAAATACCCCGCCGATTTATTTCAATAGCTTCCAGGTCTTTGGACCGATTGACTCGAAACTTCTCCCAAACGTGCTCCTGTACCGGCTGAACGAGACACAGCAGTGCCCGTTGGATTCGGGTGGAATTTGTATTTTTGGTGAATATTTTAGTGAAAGGGGCCATTTTAAATGAGGCTGGCTTAAGGCTGCTGTTAGGGCCAGGGTTAGGGTTAAGGGGCTGGGGTTTCGGACCACGGTCGTCTTTTGACCGATTGACTCGAAATTGATCACGCATGTCCTCCTCACCGGTGGAATGAGGCTCGCCAGTTTTGGTCGGATTCTGGTGGAATTTGTATTTTACATGAATATTTTAAAGGAAAAGCGGCCATTTTTCCTCAACACCTCGGCCGATTTATTTCAATAGCTTCCAGGTCTTTGGACCGATTGACTCGAAACTTCTCCCAAACGTGCTCCTGTACCGGCTGAACGAGACACAGCAGTGCCCGTTGGATTCGGGTGGAATTTGTATTTTTGGTGAATATTTTAGTGAAAGGGGCCATTTTAAATGAGGCTGGCTTAAGGCTGCTGTTAGGGCCAGGGTTAGGGTTAAGGGGCTGGGGTTTCGGACCACGGTCGTCTTTTGACCGATTGACTCGAAATTGATCACGCATGTCCTCCTCACCGGTGGAATGAGGCTCGCCAGTTTTGGTCGGATTCTGGTGGAATTTGTATTTTACATGAATATTTTAAAGGAAAAGCGGCCATTTTTCCTCAACACCTCGGCCGATTTATTTCAATAGCTTCCAGGTCTTTGGACCGATTGACTCGAAACTTCTCCCAAACGTGCTCCTGTACCGGCTGAACGAGACACAGCAGTGCCCGTTGGATTCGGGTGGAATTTGTATTTTTGGTGAATATTTTAGTGAAAGGGGCCATTTTAAATGAGGCTGGCTTAAGGCTGCTGTTAGGGCCAGGGTTAGGGTTAAGGGGCTGGGGTTTCGGACCACGGTCGTCTTTTGACCGATTGACTCGAAATTGATCACGCATGTCCTCCTCACCGGTGGAATGAGGCTCGCCAGTTTTGGTCGGATTCTGGTGGAATTTGTATTTTACATGAATATTTTAAAGGAAAAGCGGCCATTTTTCCTCAACACCTCGGCCGATTTTTTCAATAGCTTCCAGGTCTTTGGACCGATTGACTCGAAATTTCCCCCAAACGTGCTCCTGTACCGGCTGAACGAGACACAGCAGTCCCCGTCGGATTCGGGTGAAATTTGTATTTTTGGTGAATATTTTAGTCAGGGGGACAATCTTTCATGAGGCCTGGCTTAAGGCTGAGGCTAGGGTTAGGGTTAGGGTTAGGGTTAGTGATTGGCTGGACCGATTGACCCGAAATCGATCAGGCATGTCCTCCTCACTGGTGTAAGCAGGGTCGCCAGTTTTGGTTGGATTCCGGTGGAATTTGTATTTTACATGAATATTTTAAAGAAAAGACCATTTTTCACGAAAAAATACCCCGCCGATTTATTTCAATAGCTTCCAGGTCTTTGGACCGATTGACTCGAAACTTCTCCCAAACGTGCTCCTGTACCGGCTGAACGAGACACAGCAGTGCCCGTTGGATTCGGGTGGAATTTGTATTTTTGGTGAATATTTTAGTGAAAGGGGCCATTTTAAATGAGGCTGGCTTAAGGCTGCTGTTAGGGCCAGGGTTAGGGTTAAGGGGCTGGGGTTTCGGACCACGGTCGTCTTTTGACCGATTGACTCGAAATTGATCACGCATGTCCTCCTCACCGGTGGAATGAGGCTCGCCAGTTTTGGTCGGATTCTGGTGGAATTTGTATTTTACATGAATATTTTAAAGGAAAAGCGGCCATTTTTCCTCAACACCTCGGCCGATTTATTTCAATAGCTTCCAGGTCTTTGGACCGATTGACTCGAAACTTCTCCCAAACGTGCTCCTGTACCGGCTGAACGAGACACAGCAGTGCCCGTTGGATTCGGGTGGAATTTGTATTTTTGGTGAATATTTTAGTGAAAGGGGCCATTTTAAATGAGGCTGGCTTAAGGCTGCTGTTAGGGCCAGGGTTAGGGTTAAGGGGCTGGGGTTTCGGACCACGGTCGTCTTTTGACCGATTGACTCGAAATTGATCACGCATGTCCTCCTCACCGGTGGAATGAGGCTCGCCAGTTTTGGTCGGATTCTGGTGGAATTTGTATTTTACATGAATATTTTAAAGGAAAAGCGGCCATTTTTCCTCAACACCTCGGCCGATTTTTTCAATAGCTTCCAGGTCTTTGGACCGATTGACTCGAAATTTCCCCCAAACGTGCTCCTGTACCGGCTGAACGAGACACAGCAGTCCCCGTTGGATTCGGGTGAAATTTGTATTTTTGGTGAATATTTTAGTCAGGGGGACAATCTTTCATGAGGCCTGGCTTAAGGCTGAGGCTAGGGTTAGGGTTAGGGTTAGGGTTAGTGATTGGCTGGACCGATTGACCCGAAATCGATCAGGCATGTCCTCCTCACTGGTGTAAGCAGGGTCGCCAGTTTTGGTTGGATTCCGGTGGAATTTGTATTTTACATGAATATTTTAAAGAAAAGACCATTTTTCACGAAAAAATACCCCGCCGATTTATTTCAATAGCTTCCAGGTCTTTGGACCGATTGACTCGAAACTTCTCCCAAACGTGCTCCTGTACCGGCTGAACGAGACACAGCAGTGCCCGTTGGATTCGGGTGGAATTTGTATTTTTGGTGAATATTTTAGTGAAAGGGGCCATTTTAAATGAGGCTGGCTTAAGGCTGCTGTTAGGGCCAGGGTTAGGGTTAAGGGGCTGGGGTTTCGGACCACGGTCGTCTTTTGACCGATTGACTCGAAATTGATCACGCATGTCCTCCTCACCGGTGGAATGAGGCTCGCCAGTTTTGGTCGGATTCTGGTGGAATTTGTATTTTACATGAATATTTTAAAGGAAAAGCGGCCATTTTTCCTCAACACCTCGGCCGATTTATTTCAATAGCTTCCAGGTCTTTGGACCGATTGACTCGAAACTTCTCCCAAACGTGCTCCTGTACCGGCTGAACGAGACACAGCAGTGCCCGTTGGATTCGGGTGGAATTTGTATTTTTGGTGAATATTTTAGTGAAAGGGGCCATTTTAAATGAGGCTGGCTTAAGGCTGCTGTTAGGGCCAGGGTTAGGGTTAAGGGGCTGGGGTTTCGGACCACGGTCGTCTTTTGACCGATTGACTCGAAATTGATCACGCATGTCCTCCTCACCGGTGGAATGAGGCTCGCCAGTTTTGGTCGGATTCTGGTGGAATTTGTATTTTACATGAATATTTTAAAGGAAAAGCGGCCATTTTTCCTCAACACCTCGGCCGATTTATTTCAATAGCTTCCAGGTCTTTGGACCGATTGACTCGAAACTTCTCCCAAACGTGCTCCTGTACCGGCTGAACGAGACACAGCAGTGCCCGTTGGATTCGGGTGGAATTTGTATTTTTGGTGAATATTTTAGTGAAAGGGGCCATTTTAAATGAGGCTGGCTTAAGGCTGCTGTTAGGGCCAGGGTTAGGGTTAAGGGGCTGGGGTTTCGGACCACGGTCGTCTTTTGACCGATTGACTCGAAATTGATCACGCATGTCCTCCTCACCGGTGGAATGAGGCTCGCCAGTTTTGGTCGGATTCTGGTGGAATTTGTATTTTACATGAATATTTTAAAGGAAAAGCGGCCATTTTTCCTCAACACCTCGGCCGATTTTTTCAATAGCTTCCAGGTCTTTGGACCGATTGACTCGAAATTTCCCCCAAACGTGCTCCTGTACCGGCTGAACGAGACACAGCAGTCCCCGTCGGATTCGGGTGAAATTTGTATTTTTGGTGAATATTTTAGTCAGGGGGACAATCTTTCATGAGGCCTGGCTTAAGGCTGAGGCTAGGGTTAGGGTTAGGGTTAGGGTTAGTGATTGGCTGGACCGATTGACCCGAAATCGATCAGGCATGTCCTCCTCACTGGTGTAAGCAGGGTCGCCAGTTTTGGTTGGATTCCGGTGGAATTTGTATTTTACATGAATATTTTAAAGAAAAGACCATTTTTCACGAAAAAATACCCCGCCGATTTATTTCAATAGCTTCCAGGTCTTTGGACCGATTGACTCGAAACTTCTCCCAAACGTGCTCCTGTACCGGCTGAACGAGACACAGCAGTGCCCGTTGGATTCGGGTGGAATTTGTATTTTTGGTGAATATTTTAGTGAAAGGGGCCATTTTAAATGAGGCTGGCTTAAGGCTGCTGTTAGGGCCAGGGTTAGGGTTAAGGGGCTGGGGTTTCGGACCACGGTCGTCTTTTGACCGATTGACTCGAAATTGATCACGCATGTCCTCCTCACCGGTGGAATGAGGCTCGCCAGTTTTGGTCGGATTCTGGTGGAATTTGTATTTTACATGAATATTTTAAAGGAAAAGCGGCCATTTTTCCTCAACACCTCGGCCGATTTATTTCAATAGCTTCCAGGTCTTTGGACCGATTGACTCGAAACTTCTCCCAAACGTGCTCCTGTACCGGCTGAACGAGACACAGCAGTGCCCGTTGGATTCGGGTGGAATTTGTATTTTTGGTGAATATTTTAGTGAAAGGGGCCATTTTAAATGAGGCTGGCTTAAGGCTGCTGTTAGGGCCAGGGTTAGGGTTAAGGGGCTGGGGTTTCGGACCACGGTCGTCTTTTGACCGATTGACTCGAAATTGATCACGCATGTCCTCCTCACCGGTGGAATGAGGCTCGCCAGTTTTGGTCGGATTCTGGTGGAATTTGTATTTTACATGAATATTTTAAAGGAAAAGCGGCCATTTTTCCTCAACACCTCGGCCGATTTTTTCAATAGCTTCCAGGTCTTTGGACCGATTGACTCGAAATTTCCCCCAAACGTGCTCCTGTACCGGCTGAACGAGACACAGCAGTCCCCGTTGGATTCGGGTGAAATTTGTATTTTTGGTGAATATTTTAGTCAGGGGGACAATCTTTCATGAGGCCTGGCTTAAGGCTGAGGCTAGGGTTAGGGTTAGGGTTAGGGTTAGTGATTGGCTGGACCGATTGACCCGAAATCGATCAGGCATGTCCTCCTCACTGGTGTAAGCAGGGTCGCCAGTTTTGGTTGGATTCCGGTGGAATTTGTATTTTACATGAATATTTTAAAGAAAAGACCATTTTTCACGAAAAAATACCCCGCCGATTTATTTCAATAGCTTCCAGGTCTTTGGACCGATTGACTCGAAACTTCTCCCAAACGTGCTCCTGTACCGGCTGAACGAGACACAGCAGTGCCCGTTGGATTCGGGTGGAATTTGTATTTTTGGTGAATATTTTAGTGAAAGGGGCCATTTTAAATGAGGCTGGCTTAAGGCTGCTGTTAGGGCCAGGGTTAGGGTTAAGGGGCTGGGGTTTCGGACCACGGTCGTCTTTTGACCGATTGACTCGAAATTGATCACGCATGTCCTCCTCACCGGTGGAATGAGGCTCGCCAGTTTTGGTCGGATTCTGGTGGAATTTGTATTTTACATGAATATTTTAAAGGAAAAGCGGCCATTTTTCCTCAACACCTCGGCCGATTTTTTCAATAGCTTCCAGGTCTTTGGACCGATTGACTCGAAATTTCCCCCAAACGTGCTCCTGTACCGGCTGAACGAGACACAGCAGTCCCCGTTGGATTCGGGTGAAATTTGTATTTTTGGTGAATATTTTAGTCAGGGGGACAATCTTTCATGAGGCCTGGCTTAAGGCTGAGGCTAGGGTTAGGGTTAGGGTTAGGGTTAGTGATTGGCTGGACCGATTGACCCGAAATCGATCAGGCATGTCCTCCTCACTGGTGTAAGCAGGGTCGCCAGTTTTGGTTGGATTCCGGTGGAATTTGTATTTTACATGAATATTTTAAAGAAAAGACCATTTTTCACGAAAAAATACCCCGCCGATTTATTTCAATAGCTTCCAGGTCTTTGGACCGATTGACTCGAAACTTCTCCCAAACGTGCTCCTGTACCGGCTGAACGAGACACAGCAGTGCCCGTTGGATTCGGGTGGAATTTGTATTTTTGGTGAATATTTTAGTGAAAGGGGCCATTTCAAATGAGGCTGGCTTAAGGCTGCTGTTAGGGTTAAGGGGCTGGGGTTTCGGACCACGGTCGTCTTTTGACCGATTGACTCGAAATTGATCACGCATGTCCTCCTCACCGGTGGAATGAGGCTCGCCAGTTTTGGTCGGATTCTGGTGGAATTTGTATTTTACATGAATATTTTAAAGGAAAAGCGGCCATTTTTCCTCAACACCTCGGCCGATTTTTTCAATAGCTTCCAGGTCTTTGGACCGATTGACTCGAAATTTCCCCCAAACGTGCTCCTGTACCGGCTGAACGAGACACAGCAGTCCCCGTTGGATTCGGGTGAAATTTGTATTTTTGGTGAATATTTTAGTCAGAGGGACAATCTTTCATGAGGCCTGGCTTAAGGCTGAGGCTAGGGTTAGGGTTAGGGTTAGGGTTAGTGATTGGCTGGACCGATTGACCCGAAATCGATCAGGCATGTCCTCCTCACTGGTGTAAGCAGGGTCGCCAGTTTTGGTTGGATTCCGGTGGAATTTGTATTTTACATGAATATTTTAAAGAAAAGACCATTTTTCACGAAAAAATACCCCGCCGATTTATTTCAATAGCTTCCAGGTCTTTGGACCGATTGACTCGAAACTTCTCCCAAACGTGCTCCTGTACCGGCTGAACGAGACACAGCAGTGCCCGTTGGATTCGGGTGGAATTTGTATTTTTGGTGAATATTTTAGTGAAAGGGGCCATTTTAAATGAGGCTGGCTTAAGGCTGCTGTTAGGGCCAGGGTTAGGGTTAAGGGGCTGGGGTTTCGGACCACGGTCGTCTTTTGACCGATTGACTCGAAATTGATCACGCATGTCCTCCTCACCGGTGGAATGAGGCTCGCCAGTTTTGGTCGGATTCTGGTGGAATTTGTATTTTACATGAATATTTTAAAGGAAAAGCGGCCATTTTTCCTCAACACCTCGGCCGATTTTTTCAATAGCTTCCAGGTCTTTGGACCGATTGACTCGAAATTTCCCCCAAACGTGCTCCTGTACCGGCTGAACGAGACACAGCAGTCCCCGTTGGATTCGGGTGAAATTTGTATTTTTGGTGAATATTTTAGTCAGGGGGACAATCTTTCATGAGGCCTGGCTTAAGGCTGAGGCTAGGGTTAGGGTTAGGGTTAGGGTTAGTGATTGGCTGGACCGATTGACCCGAAATCGATCAGGCATGTCCTCCTCACTGGTGTAAGCAGGGTCGCCAGTTTTGGTTGGATTCCGGTGGAATTTGTATTTTACATGAATATTTTAAAGAAAAGACCATTTTTCACGAAAAAATACCCCGCCGATTTATTTCAATAGCTTCCAGGTCTTTGGACCGATTGACTCGAAACTTCTCCCAAACGTGCTCCTGTACCGGCTGAACGAGACACAGCAGTGCCCGTTGGATTCGGGTGGAATTTGTATTTTTGGTGAATATTTTAGTGAAAGGGGCCATTTCAAATGAGGCTGGCTTAAGGCTGCTGTTAGGGCCAGGGTTAGGGTTAAGGGGCTGGGGTTTCGGACCACGGTCGTCTTTTGACCGATTGACTCGAAATTGATCACGCATGTCCTCCTCACCGGTGGAATGAGGCTCGCCAGTTTTGGTCGGATTCTGGTGGAATTTGTATTTTACATGAATATTTTAAAGGAAAAGCGGCCATTTTTCCTCAACACCTCGGCCGATTTTTTCAATAGCTTCCAGGTCTTTGGACCGATTGACTCGAAATTTCCCCCAAACGTGCTCCTGTACCGGCTGAACGAGACACAGCAGTCCCCGTCGGATTCGGGTGAAATTTGTATTTTTGGTGAATATTTTAGTCAGGGGGACAATCTTTCATGAGGCCTGGCTTAAGGCTGAGGCTAGGGTTAGGGTTAGGGTTAGGGTTAGTGATTGGCTGGACCGATTGACCCGAAATCGATCAGGCATGTCCTCCTCACTGGTGTAAGCAGGGTCGCCAGTTTTGGTTGGATTCCGGTGGAATTTGTATTTTACATGAATATTTTAAAGAAAAGACCATTTTTCACGAAAAAATACCCCGCCGATTTATTTCAATAGCTTCCAGGTCTTTGGACCGATTGACTCGAAACTTCTCCCAAACGTGCTCCTGTACCGGCTGAACGAGACACAGCAGTGCCCGTTGGATTCGGGTGGAATTTGTATTTTTGGTGAATATTTTAGTGAAAGGGGCCATTTTAAATGAGGCTGGCTTAAGGCTGCTGTTAGGGCCAGGGTTAGGGTTAAGGGGCTGGGGTTTCGGACCACGGTCGTCTTTTGACCGATTGACTCGAAATTGATCACGCATGTCCTCCTCACCGGTGGAATGAGGCTCGCCAGTTTTGGTCGGATTCTGGTGGAATTTGTATTTTACATGAATATTTTAAAGGAAAAGCGGCCATTTTTCCTCAACACCTCGGCCGATTTATTTCAATAGCTTCCAGGTCTTTGGACCGATTGACTCGAAACTTCTCCCAAACGTGCTCCTGTACCGGCTGAACGAGACACAGCAGTGCCCGTTGGATTCGGGTGGAATTTGTATTTTTGGTGAATATTTTAGTGAAAGGGGCCATTTTAAATGAGGCTGGCTTAAGGCTGCTGTTAGGGCCAGGGTTAGGGTTAAGGGGCTGGGGTTTCGGACCACGGTCGTCTTTTGACCGATTGACTCGAAATTGATCACGCATGTCCTCCTCACCGGTGGAATGAGGCTCGCCAGTTTTGGTCGGATTCTGGTGGAATTTGTATTTTACATGAATATTTTAAAGGAAAAGCGGCCATTTTTCCTCAACACCTCGGCCGATTTTTTCAATAGCTTCCAGGTCTTTGGACCGATTGACTCGAAATTTCCCCCAAACGTGCTCCTGTACCGGCTGAACGAGACACAGCAGTCCCCGTTGGATTCGGGTGAAATTTGTATTTTTGGTGAATATTTTAGTCAGGGGGACAATCTTTCATGAGGCCTGGCTTAAGGCTGAGGCTAGGGTTAGGGTTAGGGTTAGGGTTAGTGATTGGCTGGACCGATTGACCCGAAATCGATCAGGCATGTCCTCCTCACTGGTGTAAGCAGGGTCGCCAGTTTTGGTTGGATTCCGGTGGAATTTGTATTTTACATGAATATTTTAAAGAAAAGACCATTTTTCACGAAAAAATACCCCGCCGATTTATTTCAATAGCTTCCAGGTCTTTGGACCGATTGACTCGAAACTTCTCCCAAACGTGCTCCTGTACCGGCTGAACGAGACACAGCAGTGCCCGTTGGATTCGGGTGGAATTTGTATTTTTGGTGAATATTTTAGTGAAAGGGGCCATTTTAAATGAGGCTGGCTTAAGGCTGCTGTTAGGGCCAGGGTTAGGGTTAAGGGGCTGGGGTTTCGGACCACGGTCGTCTTTTGACCGATTGACTCGAAATTGATCACGCATGTCCTCCTCACCGGTGGAATGAGGCTCGCCAGTTTTGGTCGGATTCTGGTGGAATTTGTATTTTACATGAATATTTTAAAGGAAAAGCGGCCATTTTTCCTCAACACCTCGGCCGATTTTTTCAATAGCTTCCAGGTCTTTGGACCGATTGACTCGAAATTTCCCCCAAACGTGCTCCTGTACCGGCTGAACGAGACACAGCAGTCCCCGTTGGATTCGGGTGAAATTTGTATTTTTGGTGAATATTTTAGTCAGGGGGACAATCTTTCATGAGGCCTGGCTTAAGGCTGAGGCTAGTGTTAGGGTTAGGGTTAGGGTTGGTGATTGGCTGGACCGATTGACCCGAAATCGATCAGGCATGTCCTCCTCACTGGTGTAAGCAGGGTCGCCAGTTTTGGTTGGATTCCGGTGGAATTTGTATTTTACATGAATATTTTAAAGAAAAGACCATTTTTCACGAAAAAATACCCCGCCGATTTATTTCAATAGCTTCCAGGTCTTTGGACCGATTGACTCGAAACTTCTCCCAAACGTGCTCCTGTACCGGCTGAACGAGACACAGCAGTGCCCGTTGGATTCGGGTGGAATTTGTATTTTTGGTGAATATTTTAGTGAAAGGGGCCATTTTAAATGAGGCTGGCTTAAGGCTGCTGTTAGGGCCAGGGTTAGGGTTAAGGGGCTGGGGTTTCGGACCACGGTCGTCTTTTGACCGATTGACTCGAAATTGATCACGCATGTCCTCCTCACCGGTGGAATGAGGCTCGCCAGTTTTGGTCGGATTCTGGTGGAATTTGTATTTTACATGAATATTTTAAAGGAAAAGCGGCCATTTTTCCTCAACACCTCGGCCGATTTTTTCAATAGCTTCCAGGTCTTTGGACCGATTGACTCGAAATTTCCCCCAAACGTGCTCCTGTACCGGCTGAACGAGACACAGCAGTCCCCGTTGGATTCGGGTGAAATTTGTATTTTTGGTGAATATTTTAGTCAGGGGGACAATCTTTCATGAGGCCTGGCTTAAGGCTGAGGCTAGGGTTAGGGTTAGGGTTAGGGTTAGTGATTGGCTGGACCGATTGACCCGAAATCGATCAGGCATGTCCTCCTCACTGGTGTAAGCAGGGTCGCCAGTTTTGGTTGGATTCCGGTGGAATTTGTATTTTACATGAATATTTTAAAGAAAAGACCATTTTTCACGAAAAAATACCCCGCCGATTTATTTCAATAGCTTCCAGGTCTTTGGACCGATTGACTCGAAACTTCTCCCAAACGTGCTCCTGTACCGGCTGAACGAGACACAGCAGTGCCCGTTGGATTCGGGTGGAATTTGTATTTTTGGTGAATATTTTAGTGAAAGGGGCCATTTTAAATGAGGCTGGCTTAAGGCTGCTGTTAGGGCCAGGGTTAGGGTTAAGGGGCTGGGGTTTCGGACCACGGTCGTCTTTTGACCGATTGACTCGAAATTGATCACGCATGTCCTCCTCACCGGTGGAATGAGGCTCGCCAGTTTTGGTCGGATTCTGGTGGAATTTGTATTTTACATGAATATTTTAAAGGAAAAGCGGCCATTTTTCCTCAACACCTCGGCCGATTTTTTCAATAGCTTCCAGGTCTTTGGACCGATTGACTCGAAATTTCCCCCAAACGTGCTCCTGTACCGGCTGAACGAGACACAGCAGTCCCCGTTGGATTCGGGTGAAATTTGTATTTTTGGTGAATATTTTAGTCAGGGGGACAATCTTTCATGAGGCCTGGCTTAAGGCTGAGGCTAGGGTTAGGGTTAGGGTTAGGGTTAGTGATTGGCTGGACCGATTGACCCGAAATCGATCAGGCATGTCCTCCTCACTGGTGTAAGCAGGGTCGCCAGTTTTGGTTGGATTCCGGTGGAATTTGTATTTTACATGAATATTTTAAAGAAAAGACCATTTTTCACGAAAAAATACCCCGCCGATTTATTTCAATAGCTTCCAGGTCTTTGGACCGATTGACTCGAAACTTCTCCCAAACGTGCTCCTGTACCGGCTGAACGAGACACAGCAGTGCCCGTTGGATTCGGGTGGAATTTGTATTTTTGGTGAATATTTTAGTGAAAGGGGCCATTTCAAATGAGGCTGGCTTAAGGCTGCTGTTAGGGCCAGGGTTAGGGTTAAGGGGCTGGGGTTTCGGACCACGGTCGTCTTTTGACCGATTGACTCGAAATTGATCACGCATGTCCTCCTCACCGGTGGAATGAGGCTCGCCAGTTTTGGTCGGATTCTGGTGGAATTTGTATTTTACATGAATATTTTAAAGGAAAAGCGGCCATTTTTCCTCAACACCTCGGCCGATTTTTTCAATAGCTTCCAGGTCTTTGGACCGATTGACTCGAAATTTCCCCCAAACGTGCTCCTGTACCGGCTGAACGAGACACAGCAGTCCCCGTTGGATTCGGGTGAAATTTGTATTTTTGGTGAATATTTTAGTCAGAGGGACAATCTTTCATGAGGCCTGGCTTAAGGCTGAGGCTAGGGTTAGGGTTAGGGTTAGGGTTAGTGATTGGCTGGACCGATTGACCCGAAATCGATCAGGCATGTCCTCCTCACTGGTGTAAGCAGGGTCGCCAGTTTTGGTTGGATTCCGGTGGAATTTGTATTTTACATGAATATTTTAAAGAAAAGACCATTTTTCACGAAAAAATACCCCGCCGATTTATTTCAATAGCTTCCAGGTCTTTGGACCGATTGACTCGAAACTTCTCCCAAACGTGCTCCTGTACCGGCTGAACGAGACACAGCAGTGCCCGTTGGATTCGGGTGGAATTTGTATTTTTGGTGAATATTTTAGTGAAAGGGGCCATTTTAAATGAGGCTGGCTTAAGGCTGCTGTTAGGGCCAGGGTTAGGGTTAAGGGGCTGGGGTTTCGGACCACGGTCGTCTTTTGACCGATTGACTCGAAATTGATCACGCATGTCCTCCTCACCGGTGGAATGAGGCTCGCCAGTTTTGGTCGGATTCTGGTGGAATTTGTATTTTACATGAATATTTTAAAGGAAAAGCGGCCATTTTTCCTCAACACCTCGGCCGATTTTTTCAATAGCTTCCAGGTCTTTGGACCGATTGACTCGAAATTTCCCCCAAACGTGCTCCTGTACCGGCTGAACGAGACACAGCAGTCCCCGTTGGATTCGGGTGAAATTTGTATTTTTGGTGAATATTTTAGTCAGGGGGACAATCTTTCATGAGGCCTGGCTTAAGGCTGAGGCTAGGGTTAGGGTTAGGGTTAGGGTTAGTGATTGGCTGGACCGATTGACCCGAAATCGATCAGGCATGTCCTCCTCACTGGTGTAAGCAGGGTCGCCAGTTTTGGTTGGATTCCGGTGGAATTTGTATTTTACATGAATATTTTAAAGAAAAGACCATTTTTCACGAAAAAATACCCCGCCGATTTATTTCAATAGCTTCCAGGTCTTTGGACCGATTGACTCGAAACTTCTCCCAAACGTGCTCCTGTACCGGCTGAACGAGACACAGCAGTGCCCGTTGGATTCGGGTGGAATTTGTATTTTTGGTGAATATTTTAGTGAAAGGGGCCATTTCAAATGAGGCTGGCTTAAGGCTGCTGTTAGGGCCAGGGTTAGGGTTAAGGGGCTGGGGTTTCGGACCACGGTCGTCTTTTGACCGATTGACTCGAAATTGATCACGCATGTCCTCCTCACCGGTGGAATGAGGCTCGCCAGTTTTGGTCGGATTCTGGTGGAATTTGTATTTTACATGAATATTTTAAAGGAAAAGCGGCCATTTTTCCTCAACACCTCGGCCGATTTTTTCAATAGCTTCCAGGTCTTTGGACCGATTGACTCGAAATTTCCCCCAAACGTGCTCCTGTACCGGCTGAACGAGACACAGCAGTCCCCGTTGGATTCGGGTGAAATTTGTATTTTTGGTGAATATTTTAGTCAGGGGGACAATCTTTCATGAGGCCTGGCTTAAGGCTGAGGCTAGGGTTAGGGTTAGGGTTAGGGTTAGTGATTGGCTGGACCGATTGACCCGAAATCGATCAGGCATGTCCTCCTCACTGGTGTAAGCAGGGTCGCCAGTTTTGGTTGGATTCCGGTGGAATTTGTATTTTACATGAATATTTTAAAGAAAAGACCATTTTTCACGAAAAAATACCCCGCCGATTTATTTCAATAGCTTCCAGGTCTTTGGACCGATTGACTCGAAACTTCTCCCAAACGTGCTCCTGTACCGGCTGAAGGAGACACAGCAGTGCCCGTTGGATTCGGGTGGAATTTGTATTTTTGGTGAATATTTTAGTGAAAGGGGCCATTTTAAATGAGGCTGGCTTAAGGCTGCTGTTAGGGCCAGGGTTAGGGTTAAGGGGCTGGGGTTTCGGACCACGGTCGTCTTTTGACCGATTGACTCGAAATTGATCACGCATGTCCTCCTCACCGGTGGAATGAGGCTCGCCAGTTTTGGTCGGATTCTGGTGGAATTTGTATTTTACATGAATATTTTAAAGGAAAAGCGGCCATTTTTCCTCAACACCTCGGCCGATTTTTTCAATAGCTTCCAGGTCTTTGGACCGATTGACTCGAAATTTCCCCCAAACGTGCTCCTGTACCGGCTGAACGAGACACAGCAGTCCCCGTTGGATTCGGGTGAAATTTGTATTTTTGGTGAATATTTTAGTCAGGGGGACAATCTTTCATGAGGCCTGGCTTAAGGCTGAGGCTAGGGTTAGGGTTAGGGTTAGGGTTAGTGATTGGCTGGACCGATTGACCCGAAATCGATCAGGCATGTCCTCCTCACTGGTGTAAGCAGGGTCGCCAGTTTTGGTTGGATTCCGGTGGAATTTGTATTTTACATGAATATTTTAAAGAAAAGACCATTTTTCACGAAAAAATACCCCGCCGATTTATTTCAATAGCTTCCAGGTCTTTGGACCGATTGACTCGAAACTTCTCCCAAACGTGCTCCTGTACCGGCTGAACGAGACACAGCAGTGCCCGTTGGATTCGGGTGGAATTTGTATTTTTGGTGAATATTTTAGTGAAAGGGGCCATTTTAAATGAGGCTGGCTTAAGGCTGCTGTTAGGGCCAGGGTTAGGGTTAAGGGGCTGGGGTTTCGGACCACGGTCGTCTTTTGACCGATTGACTCGAAATTGATCACGCATGTCCTCCTCACCGGTGGAATGAGGCTCGCCAGTTTTGGTCGGATTCTGGTGGAATTTGTATTTTACATGAATATTTTAAAGGAAAAGCGGCCATTTTTCCTCAACACCTCGGCCGATTTTTTCAATAGCTTCCAGGTCTTTGGACCGATTGACTCGAAATTTCCCCCAAACGTGCTCCTGTACCGGCTGAACGAGACACAGCAGTCCCCGTTGGATTCGGGTGAAATTTGTATTTTTGGTGAATATTTTAGTCAGGGGGACAATCTTTCATGAGGCCTGGCTTAAGGCTGAGGCTAGGGTTAGGGTTAGGGTTAGGGTTAGTGATTGGCTGGACCGATTGACCCGAAATCGATCAGGCATGTCCTCCTCACTGGTGTAAGCAGGGTCGCCAGTTTTGGTTGGATTCCGGTGGAATTTGTATTTTACATGAATATTTTAAAGAAAAGACCATTTTTCACGAAAAAATACCCCGCCGATTTATTTCAATAGCTTCCAGGTCTTTGGACCGATTGACTCGAAACTTCTCCCAAACGTGCTCCTGTACCGGCTGAACGAGACACAGCAGTGCCCGTTGGATTCGGGTGGAATTTGTATTTTTGGTGAATATTTTAGTGAAAGGGGCCATTTTAAATGAGGCTGGCTTAAGGCTGCTGTTAGGGCCAGGGTTAGGGTTAAGGGGCTGGGGTTTCGGACCACGGTCGTCTTTTGACCGATTGACTCGAAATTGATCACGCATGTCCTCCTCACCGGTGGAATGAGGCTCGCCAGTTTTGGTCGGATTCTGGTGGAATTTGTATTTTACATGAATATTTTAAAGGAAAAGCGACCATTTTTCCTCAACACCTCGGCCGATTTTTTCAATAGCTTCCAGGTCTTTGGACCGATTGACTCGAAATTTCCCCCAAACGTGCTCCTGTACCGGCTGAACGAGACACAGCAGTCCCCGTTGGATTCGGGTGAAATTTGTATTTTTGGTGAATATTTTAGTCAGGGGGACAATCTTTCATGAGGCCTGGCTTAAGGCTGAGGCTAGGGTTAGGGTTAGGGTTAGGGTTAGGGTTAGTGATTGGCTGGACCGATTGACCCGAAATCGATCAGGCATGTCCTCCTCACTGGTGTAAGCAGGGTCGCCAGTTTTGGTTGGATTCCGGTGGAATTTGTATTTTACATGAATATTTTAAAGAAAAGACCATTTTTCACGAAAAAATACCCCGCCGATTTATTTCAATAGCTTCCAGGTCTTTGGACCGATTGACTCGAAACTTCTCCCAAACGTGCTCCTGTACCGGCTGAAGGAGACACAGCAGTGCCCGTTGGATTCGGGTGGAATTTGTATTTTTGGTGAATATTTTAGTGAAAGGGGCCATTTTAAATGAGGCTGGCTTAAGGCTGCTGTTAGGGCCAGGGTTAGGGTTAAGGGGCTGGGGTTTCGGACCACGGTCGTCTTTTGACCGATTGACTCGAAATTGATCACGCATGTCCTCCTCACCGGTGGAATGAGGCTCGCCAGTTTTGGTCGGATTCTGGTGGAATTTGTATTTTACATGAATATTTTAAAGGAAAAGCGGCCATTTTTCCTCAACACCTCGGCCGATTTTTTCAATAGCTTCCAGGTCTTTGGACCGATTGACTCGAAATTTCCCCCAAACGTGCTCCTGTACCGGCTGAACGAGACACAGCAGTCCCCGTTGGATTCGGGTGAAATTTGTATTTTTGGTGAATATTTTAGTCAGGGGGACAATCTTTCATGAGGCCTGGCTTAAGGCTGAGGCTAGGGTTAGGGTTAGGGTTAGGGTTAGTGATTGGCTGGACCGATTGACCCGAAATCGATCAGGCATGTCCTCCTCACTGGTGTAAGCAGGGTCGCTAGTTTTGGTTGGATTCCGGTGGAATTTGTATTTTACATGAATATTTTAAAGAAAAGACCATTTTTCACGAAAAAATACCCCGCCGATTTATTTCAATAGCTTCCAGGTCTTTGGACCGATTGACTCGAAACTTCTCCCAAACGTGCTCCTGTACCGGCTGAACGAGACACAGCAGTGCCCGTTGGATTCGGGTGGAATTTGTATTTTTGGTGAATATTTTAGTGAAAGGGGCCATTTTAAATGAGGCTGGCTTAAGGCTGCTGTTAGGGCCAGGGTTAGGGTTAAGGGGCTGGGGTTTCGGACCACGGTCGTCTTTTGACCGATTGACTCGAAATTGATCACGCATGTCCTCCTCACCGGTGGAATGAGGCTCGCCAGTTTTGGTCGGATTCTGGTGGAATTTGTATTTTACATGAATATTTTAAAGGAAAAGCGACCATTTTTCCTCAACACCTCGGCCGATTTTTTCAATAGCTTCCAGGTCTTTGGACCGATTGACTCGAAATTTCCCCCAAACGTGCTCCTGTACCGGCTGAACGAGACACAGCAGTCCCCGTTGGATTCGGGTGAAATTTGTATTTTTGGTGAATATTTTAGTCAGGGGGACAATCTTTCATGAGGCCTGGCTTAAGGCTGAGGCTAGGGTTAGGGTTAGGGTTAGGGTTAGTGATTGGCTGGACCGATTGACCCGAAATCGATCAGGCATGTCCTCCTCACTGGTGTAAGCAGGGTCGCCAGTTTTGGTTGGATTCCGGTGGAATTTGTATTTTACATGAATATTTTAAAGAAAAGACCATTTTTCACGAAAAAATACCCCGCCGATTTATTTCAATAGCTTCCAGGTCTTTGGACCGATTGACTCGAAACTTCTCCCAAACGTGCTCCTGTACCGGCTGAAGGAGACACAGCAGTGCCCGTTGGATTCGGGTGGAATTTGTATTTTTGGTGAATATTTTAGTGAAAGGGGCCATTTTAAATGAGGCTGGCTTAAGGCTGCTGTTAGGGCCAGGGTTAGGGTTAAGGGGCTGGGGTTTCGGACCACGGTCGTCTTTTGACCGATTGACTCGAAATTGATCACGCATGTCCTCCTCACCGGTGGAATGAGGCTCGCCAGTTTTGGTCGGATTCTGGTGGAATTTGTATTTTGCATGAATATTTTAAAGGAAAAGCGGCCATTTTTCCTCAACACCTCGGCCGATTTTTTCAATAGCTTCCAGGTCTTTGGACCGATTGACTCGAAATTTCCCCCAAACGTGCTCCTGTACCGGCTGAACGAGACACAGCAGTCCCCGTTGGATTCGGGTGAAATTTGTATTTTTGGTGAATATTTTAGTCAGAGGGACAATCTTTCATGAGGCCTGGCTTAAGGCTGAGGCTAGGGTTAGGGTTAGGGTTAGGGTTAGGGTTAGTGATTGGCTGGACCGATTGACCCGAAATCGATCAGGCATGTCCTCCTCACTGGTGTAAGCAGGGTCGCCAGTTTTGGTTGGATTCCGGTGGAATTTGTATTTTACATGAATATTTTAAAGAAAAGACCATTTTTCACGAAAAAATACCCCGCCGATTTATTTCAATAGCTTCCAGGTCTTTGGACCGATTGACTCGAAACTTCTCCCAAACGTGCTCCTGTACCGGCTGAAGGAGACACAGCAGTGCCCGTTGGATTCGGGTGGAATTTGTATTTTTGGTGAATATTTTAGTGAAAGGGGCCATTTTAAATGAGGCTGGCTTAAGGCTGCTGTTAGGGCCAGGGTTAGGGTTAAGGGGCTGGGGTTTCGGACCACGGTCGTCTTTTGACCGATTGACTCGAAATTGATCACGCATGTCCTCCTCACCGGTGGAATGAGGCTCGCCAGTTTTGGTCGGATTCTGGTGGAATTTGTATTTTACATGAATATTTTAAAGGAAAAGCGGCCATTTTTCCTCAACACCTCGGCCGATTTTTTCAATAGCTTCCAGGTCTTTGGACCGATTGACTCGAAATTTCCCCCAAACGTGCTCCTGTACCGGCTGAACGAGACACAGCAGTCCCCGTTGGATTCGGGTGAAATTTGTATTTTTGGTGAATATTTTAGTCAGGGGGACAATCTTTCATGAGGCCTGGCTTAAGGCTGAGGCTAGGGTTAGGGTTAGGGTTAGGGTTAGTGATTGGCTGGACCGATTGACCCGAAATCGATCAGGCATGTCCTCCTCACTGGTGTAAGCAGGGTCGCCAGTTTTGGTTGGATTCCGGTGGAATTTGTATTTTACATGAATATTTTAAAGAAAAGACCATTTTTCACGAAAAAATACCCCGCCGATTTATTTCAATAGCTTCCAGGTCTTTGGACCGATTGACTCGAAACTTCTCCCAAACGTGCTCCTGTACCGGCTGAACGAGACACAGCAGTGCCCGTTGGATTCGGGTGGAATTTGTATTTTTGGTGAATATTTTAGTGAAAGGGGCCATTTTAAATGAGGCTGGCTTAAGGCTGCTGTTAGGGCCAGGGTTAGGGTTAAGGGGCTGGGGTTTCGGACCACGGTCGTCTTTTGACCGATTGACTCGAAATTGATCACGCATGTCCTCCTCACCGGTGGAATGAGGCTCGCCAGTTTTGGTCGGATTCTGGTGGAATTTGTATTTTACATGAATATTTTAAAGGAAAAGCGGCCATTTTTCCTCAACACCTCGGCCGATTTTTTCAATAGCTTCCAGGTCTTTGGACCGATTGACTCGAAATTTCCCCCAAACGTGCTCCTGTACCGGCTGAACGAGACACAGCAGTCCCCGTTGGATTCGGGTGAAATTTGTATTTTTGGTGAATATTTTAGTCAGGGGGACAATCTTTCATGAGGCCTGGCTTAAGGCTGAGGCTAGGGTTAGGGTTAGGGTTAGGGTTAGTGATTGGCTGGACCGATTGACCCGAAATCGATCAGGCATGTCCTCCTCACTGGTGTAAGCAGGGTCGCCAGTTTTGGTTGGATTCCGGTGGAATTTGTATTTTACATGAATATTTTAAAGAAAAGACCATTTTTCACGAAAAAATACCCCGCCGATTTATTTCAATAGCTTCCAGGTCTTTGGACCGATTGACTCGAAACTTCTCCCAAACGTGCTCCTGTACCGGCTGAAGGAGACACAGCAGTGCCCGTTGGATTCGGGTGGAATTTGTATTTTTGGTGAATATTTTAGTGAAAGGGGCCATTTTAAATGAGGCTGGCTTAAGGCTGCTGTTAGGGCCAGGGTTAGGGTTAAGGGGCTGGGGTTTCGGACCACGGTCGTCTTTTGACCGATTGACTCGAAATTGATCACGCATGTCCTCCTCACCGGTGGAATGAGGCTCGCCAGTTTTGGTCGGATTCTGGTGGAATTTGTATTTTACATGAATATTTTAAAGGAAAAGCGGCCATTTTTCCTCAACACCTCGGCCGATTTTTTCAATAGCTTCCAGGTCTTTGGACCGATTGACTCGAAATTTCCCCCAAACGTGCTCCTGTACCGGCTGAACGAGACACAGCAGTCCCCGTTGGATTCGGGTGAAATTTGTATTTTTGGTGAATATTTTAGTCAGGGGGACAATCTTTCATGAGGCCTGGCTTAAGGCTGAGGCTAGGGTTAGGGTTAGGGTTAGGGTTAGTGATTGGCTGGACCGATTGACCCGAAATCGATCAGGCATGTCCTCCTCACTGGTGTAAGCAGGGTCGCCAGTTTTGGTTGGATTCCGGTGGAATTTGTATTTTACATGAATATTTTAAAGAAAAGACCATTTTTCACGAAAAAATACCCCGCCGATTTATTTCAATAGCTTCCAGGTCTTTGGACCGATTGACTCGAAACTTCTCCCAAACGTGCTCCTGTACCGGCTGAAGGAGACACAGCAGTGCCCGTTGGATTCGGGTGGAATTTGTATTTTTGGTGAATATTTTAGTGAAAGGGGCCATTTTAAATGAGGCTGGCTTAAGGCTGCTGTTAGGGCCAGGGTTAGGGTTAAGGGGCTGGGGTTTCGGACCACGGTCGTCTTTTGACCGATTGACTCGAAATTGATCACGCATGTCCTCCTCACCGGTGGAATGAGGCTCGCCAGTTTTGGTCGGATTCTGGTGGAATTTGTATTTTGCATGAATATTTTAAAGGAAAAGCGGCCATTTTTCCTCAACACCTCGGCCGATTTTTTCAATAGCTTCCAGGTCTTTGGACCGATTGACTCGAAATTTCCCCCAAACGTGCTCCTGTACCGGCTGAACGAGACACAGCAGTCCCCGTTGGATTCGGGTGAAATTTGTATTTTTGGTGAATATTTTAGTCAGAGGGACAATCTTTCATGAGGCCTGGCTTAAGGCTGAGGCTAGGGTTAGGGTTAGGGTTAGGGTTAGGGTTAGTGATTGGCTGGACCGATTGACCCGAAATCGATCAGGCATGTCCTCCTCACTGGTGTAAGCAGGGTCGCCAGTTTTGGTTGGATTCCGGTGGAATTTGTATTTTACATGAATATTTTAAAGAAAAGACCATTTTTCACGAAAAAATACCCCGCCGATTTATTTCAATAGCTTCCAGGTCTTTGGACCGATTGACTCGAAACTTCTCCCAAACGTGCTCCTGTACCGGCTGAAGGAGACACAGCAGTGCCCGTTGGATTCGGGTGGAATTTGTATTTTTGGTGAATATTTTAGTGAAAGGGGCCATTTTAAATGAGGCTGGCTTAAGGCTGCTGTTAGGGCCAGGGTTAGGGTTAAGGGGCTGGGGTTTCGGACCACGGTCGTCTTTTGACCGATTGACTCGAAATTGATCACGCATGTCCTCCTCACCGGTGGAATGAGGCTCGCCAGTTTTGGTCGGATTCTGGTGGAATTTGTATTTTACATGAATATTTTAAAGGAAAAGCGGCCATTTTTCCTCAACACCTCGGCCGATTTTTTCAATAGCTTCCAGGTCTTTGGACCGATTGACTCGAAATTTCCCCCAAACGTGCTCCTGTACCGGCTGAACGAGACACAGCAGTCCCCGTTGGATTCGGGTGAAATTTGTATTTTTGGTGAATATTTTAGTCAGGGGGACAATCTTTCATGAGGCCTGGCTTAAGGCTGAGGCTAGGGTTAGGGTTAGGGTTAGGGTTAGTGATTGGCTGGACCGATTGACCCGAAATCGATCAGGCATGTCCTCCTCACTGGTGTAAGCAGGGTCGCCAGTTTTGGTTGGATTCCGGTGGAATTTGTATTTTACATGAATATTTTAAAGAAAAGACCATTTTTCACGAAAAAATACCCCGCCGATTTATTTCAATAGCTTCCAGGTCTTTGGACCGATTGACTCGAAACTTCTCCCAAACGTGCTCCTGTACCGGCTGAACGAGACACAGCAGTGCCCGTTGGATTCGGGTGGAATTTGTATTTTTGGTGAATATTTTAGTGAAAGGGGCCATTTTAAATGAGGCTGGCTTAAGGCTGCTGTTAGGGCCAGGGTTAGGGTTAAGGGGCTGGGGTTTCGGACCACGGTCGTCTTTTGACCGATTGACTCGAAATTGATCACGCATGTCCTCCTCACCGGTGGAATGAGGCTCGCCAGTTTTGGTCGGATTCTGGTGGAATTTGTATTTTACATGAATATTTTAAAGGAAAAGCGACCATTTTTCCTCAACACCTCGGCCGATTTTTTCAATAGCTTCCAGGTCTTTGGACCGATTGACTCGAAATTTCCCCCAAACGTGCTCCTGTACCGGCTGAACGAGACACAGCAGTCCCCGTTGGATTCGGGTGAAATTTGTATTTTTGGTGAATATTTTAGTCAGGGGGACAATCTTTCATGAGGCCTGGCTTAAGGCTGAGGCTAGGGTTAGGGTTAGGGTTAGGGTTAGTGATTGGCTGGACCGATTGACCCGAAATCGATCAGGCATGTCCTCCTCACTGGTGTAAGCAGGGTCGCCAGTTTTGGTTGGATTCCGGTGGAATTTGTATTTTACATGAATATTTTAAAGAAAAGACCATTTTTCACGAAAAAATACCCCGCCGATTTATTTCAATAGCTTCCAGGTCTTTGGACCGATTGACTCGAAACTTCTCCCAAACGTGCTCCTGTACCGGCTGAAGGAGACACAGCAGTGCCCGTTGGATTCGGGTGGAATTTGTATTTTTGGTGAATATTTTAGTGAAAGGGGCCATTTTAAATGAGGCTGGCTTAAGGCTGCTGTTAGGGCCAGGGTTAGGGTTAAGGGGCTGGGGTTTCGGACCACGGTCGTCTTTTGACCGATTGACTCGAAATTGATCACGCATGTCCTCCTCACCGGTGGAATGAGGCTCGCCAGTTTTGGTCGGATTCTGGTGGAATTTGTATTTTACATGAATATTTTAAAGGAAAAGCGGCCATTTTTCCTCAACACCTCGGCCGATTTTTTCAATAGCTTCCAGGTCTTTGGACCGATTGACTCGAAATTTCCCCCAAACGTGCTCCTGTACCGGCTGAACGAGACACAGCAGTCCCCGTTGGATTCGGGTGAAATTTGTATTTTTGGTGAATATTTTAGTCAGGGGGACAATCTTTCATGAGGCCTGGCTTAAGGCTGAGGCTAGGGTTAGGGTTAGGGTTAGGGTTAGTGATTGGCTGGACCGATTGACCCGAAATCGATCAGGCATGTCCTCCTCACTGGTGTAAGCAGGGTCGCCAGTTTTGGTTGGATTCCGGTGGAATTTGTATTTTACATGAATATTTTAAAGAAAAGACCATTTTTCACGAAAAAATACCCCGCCGATTTATTTCAATAGCTTCCAGGTCTTTGGACCGATTGACTCGAAACTTCTCCCAAACGTGCTCCTGTACCGGCTGAACGAGACACAGCAGTGCCCGTTGGATTCGGGTGGAATTTGTATTTTTGGTGAATATTTTAGTGAAAGGGGCCATTTTAAATGAGGCTGGCTTAAGGCTGCTGTTAGGGCCAGGGTTAGGGTTAAGGGGCTGGGGTTTCGGACCACGGTCGTCTTTTGACCGATTGACTCGAAATTGATCACGCATGTCCTCCTCACCGGTGGAATGAGGCTCGCCAGTTTTGGTCGGATTCTGGTGGAATTTGTATTTTACATGAATATTTTAAAGGAAAAGCGACCATTTTTCCTCAACACCTCGGCCGATTTTTTCAATAGCTTCCAGGTCTTTGGACCGATTGACTCGAAATTTCCCCCAAACGTGCTCCTGTACCGGCTGAACGAGACACAGCAGTCCCCGTTGGATTCGGGTGAAATTTGTATTTTTGGTGAATATTTTAGTCAGGGGGACAATCTTTCATGAGGCCTGGCTTAAGGCTGAGGCTAGGGTTAGGGTTAGGGTTAGGGTTAGTGATTGGCTGGACCGATTGACCCGAAATCGATCAGGCATGTCCTCCTCACTGGTGTAAGCAGGGTCGCCAGTTTTGGTTGGATTCCGGTGGAATTTGTATTTTACATGAATATTTTAAAGAAAAGACCATTTTTCACGAAAAAATACCCCGCCGATTTATTTCAATAGCTTCCAGGTCTTTGGACCGATTGACTCGAAACTTCTCCCAAACGTGCTCCTGTACCGGCTGAAGGAGACACAGCAGTGCCCGTTGGATTCGGGTGGAATTTGTATTTTTGGTGAATATTTTAGTGAAAGGGGCCATTTTAAATGAGGCTGGCTTAAGGCTGCTGTTAGGGCCAGGGTTAGGGTTAAGGGGCTGGGGTTTCGGACCACGGTCGTCTTTTGACCGATTGACTCGAAATTGATCACGCATGTCCTCCTCACCGGTGGAATGAGGCTCGCCAGTTTTGGTCGGATTCTGGTGGAATTTGTATTTTGCATGAATATTTTAAAGGAAAAGCGGCCATTTTTCCTCAACACCTCGGCCGATTTTTTCAATAGCTTCCAGGTCTTTGGACCGATTGACTCGAAATTTCCCCCAAACGTGCTCCTGTACCGGCTGAACGAGACACAGCAGTCCCCGTTGGATTCGGGTGAAATTTGTATTTTTGGTGAATATTTTAGTCAGAGGGACAATCTTTCATGAGGCCTGGCTTAAGGCTGAGGCTAGGGTTAGGGTTAGGGTTAGGGTTAGGGTTAGTGATTGGCTGGACCGATTGACCCGAAATCGATCAGGCATGTCCTCCTCACTGGTGTAAGCAGGGTCGCCAGTTTTGGTTGGATTCCGGTGGAATTTGTATTTTACATGAATATTTTAAAGAAAAGACCATTTTTCACGAAAAAATACCCCGCCGATTTATTTCAATAGCTTCCAGGTCTTTGGACCGATTGACTCGAAACTTCTCCCAAACGTGCTCCTGTACCGGCTGAAGGAGACACAGCAGTGCCCGTTGGATTCGGGTGGAATTTGTATTTTTGGTGAATATTTTAGTGAAAGGGGCCATTTTAAATGAGGCTGGCTTAAGGCTGCTGTTAGGGCCAGGGTTAGGGTTAAGGGGCTGGGGTTTCGGACCACGGTCGTCTTTTGACCGATTGACTCGAAATTGATCACGCATGTCCTCCTCACCGGTGGAATGAGGCTCGCCAGTTTTGGTCGGATTCTGGTGGAATTTGTATTTTACATGAATATTTTAAAGGAAAAGCGGCCATTTTTCCTCAACACCTCGGCCGATTTTTTCAATAGCTTCCAGGTCTTTGGACCGATTGACTCGAAATTTCCCCCAAACGTGCTCCTGTACCGGCTGAACGAGACACAGCAGTCCCCGTTGGATTCGGGTGAAATTTGTATTTTTGGTGAATATTTTAGTCAGGGGGACAATCTTTCATGAGGCCTGGCTTAAGGCTGAGGCTAGGGTTAGGGTTAGGGTTAGGGTTAGTGATTGGCTGGACCGATTGACCCGAAATCGATCAGGCATGTCCTCCTCACTGGTGTAAGCAGGGTCGCCAGTTTTGGTTGGATTCCGGTGGAATTTGTATTTTACATGAATATTTTAAAGAAAAGACCATTTTTCACGAAAAAATACCCCGCCGATTTATTTCAATAGCTTCCAGGTCTTTGGACCGATTGACTCGAAACTTCTCCCAAACGTGCTCCTGTACCGGCTGAAGGAGACACAGCAGTGCCCGTTGGATTCGGGTGGAATTTGTATTTTTGGTGAATATTTTAGTGAAAGGGGCCATTTTAAATGAGGCTGGCTTAAGGCTGCTGTTAGGGCCAGGGTTAGGGTTAAGGGGCTGGGGTTTCGGACCACGGTCGTCTTTTGACCGATTGACTCGAAATTGATCACGCATGTCCTCCTCACCGGTGGAATGAGGCTCGCCAGTTTTGGTCGGATTCTGGTGGAATTTGTATTTTACATGAATATTTTAAAGGAAAAGCGGCCATTTTTCCTCAACACCTCGGCCGATTTTTTCAATAGCTTCCAGGTCTTTGGACCGATTGACTCGAAATTTCCCCCAAACGTGCTCCTGTACCGGCTGAACGAGACACAGCAGTCCCCGTTGGATTCGGGTGAAATTTGTATTTTTGGTGAATATTTTAGTCAGGGGGACAATCTTTCATGAGGCCTGGCTTAAGGCTGAGGCTAGGGTTAGGGTTAGGGTTAGGGTTAGTGATTGGCTGGACCGATTGACCCGAAATCGATCAGGCATGTCCTCCTCACTGGTGTAAGCAGGGTCGCCAGTTTTGGTTGGATTCCGGTGGAATTTGTATTTTACATGAATATTTTAAAGAAAAGACCATTTTTCACGAAAAAATACCCCGCCGATTTATTTCAATAGCTTCCAGGTCTTTGGACCGATTGACTCGAAACTTCTCCCAAACGTGCTCCTGTACCGGCTGAACGAGACACAGCAGTGCCCGTTGGATTCGGGTGGAATTTGTATTTTTGGTGAATATTTTAGTGAAAGGGGCCATTTTAAATGAGGCTGGCTTAAGGCTGCTGTTAGGGCCAGGGTTAGGGTTAAGGGGCTGGGGTTTCGGACCACGGTCGTCTTTTGACCGATTGACTCGAAATTGATCACGCATGTCCTCCTCACCGGTGGAATGAGGCTCGCCAGTTTTGGTCGGATTCTGGTGGAATTTGTATTTTACATGAATATTTTAAAGGAAAAGCGGCCATTTTTCCTCAACACCTCGGCCGATTTTTTCAATAGCTTCCAGGTCTTTGGACCGATTGACTCGAAATTTCCCCCAAACGTGCTCCTGTACCGGCTGAACGAGACACAGCAGTCCCCGTTGGATTCGGGTGAAATTTGTATTTTTGGTGAATATTTTAGTCAGGGGGACAATCTTTCATGAGGCCTGGCTTAAGGCTGAGGCTAGGGTTAGGGTTAGGGTTAGGGTTAGTGATTGGCTGGACCGATTGACCCGAAATCGATCAGGCATGTCCTCCTCACTGGTGTAAGCAGGGTCGCCAGTTTTGGTTGGATTCCGGTGGAATTTGTATTTTACATGAATATTTTAAAGAAAAGACCATTTTTCACGAAAAAATACCCCGCCGATTTATTTCAATAGCTTCCAGGTCTTTGGACCGATTGACTCGAAACTTCTCCCAAACGTGCTCCTGTACCGGCTGAACGAGACACAGCAGTGCCCGTTGGATTCGGGTGGAATTTGTATTTTTGGTGAATATTTTAGTGAAAGGGGCCATTTTAAATGAGGCTGGCTTAAGGCTGCTGTTAGGGCCAGGGTTAGGGTTAAGGGGCTGGGGTTTCGGACCACGGTCGTCTTTTGACCGATTGACTCGAAATTGATCACGCATGTCCTCCTCACCGGTGGAATGAGGCTCGCCAGTTTTGGTCGGATTCTGGTGGAATTTGTATTTTACATGAATATTTTAAAGGAAAAGCGGCCATTTTTCCTCAACACCTCGGCCGATTTTTTCAATAGCTTCCAGGTCTTTGGACCGATTGACTCGAAATTTCCCCCAAACGTGCTCCTGTACCGGCTGAACGAGACACAGCAGTCCCCGTTGGATTCGGGTGAAATTTGTATTTTTGGTGAATATTTTAGTCAGGGGGACAATCTTTCATGAGGCCTGGCTTAAGGCTGAGGCTAGGGTTAGGGTTAGGGTTAGGGTTAGGGTTAGTGATTGGCTGGACCGATTGACCCGAAATCGATCAGGCATGTCCTCCTCACTGGTGTAAGCAGGGTCGCCAGTTTTGGTTGGATTCCGGTGGAATTTGTATTTTACATGAATATTTTAAAGAAAAGACCATTTTTCACGAAAAAATACCCCGCCGATTTATTTCAATAGCTTCCAGGTCTTTGGACCGATTGACTCGAAACTTCTCCCAAACGTGCTCCTGTACCGGCTGAAGGAGACACAGCAGTGCCCGTTGGATTCGGGTGGAATTTGTATTTTTGGTGAATATTTTAGTGAAAGGGGCCATTTTAAATGAGGCTGGCTTAAGGCTGCTGTTAGGGCCAGGGTTAGGGTTAAGGGGCTGGGGTTTCGGACCACGGTCGTCTTTTGACCGATTGACTCGAAATTGATCACGCATGTCCTCCTCACCGGTGGAATGAGGCTCGCCAGTTTTGGTCGGATTCTGGTGGAATTTGTATTTTGCATGAATATTTTAAAGGAAAAGCGGCCATTTTTCCTCAACACCTCGGCCGATTTTTTCAATAGCTTCCAGGTCTTTGGACCGATTGACTCGAAATTTCCCCCAAACGTGCTCCTGTACCGGCTGAACGAGACACAGCAGTCCCCGTTGGATTCGGGTGAAATTTGTATTTTTGGTGAATATTTTAGTCAGAGGGACAATCTTTCATGAGGCCTGGCTTAAGGCTGAGGCTAGGGTTAGGGTTAGGGTTAGGGTTAGGGTTAGTGATTGGCTGGACCGATTGACCCGAAATCGATCAGGCATGTCCTCCTCACTGGTGTAAGCAGGGTCGCCAGTTTTGGTTGGATTCCGGTGGAATTTGTATTTTACATGAATATTTTAAAGAAAAGACCATTTTTCACGAAAAAATACCCCGCCGATTTATTTCAATAGCTTCCAGGTCTTTGGACCGATTGACTCGAAACTTCTCCCAAACGTGCTCCTGTACCGGCTGAACGAGACACAGCAGTGCCCGTTGGATTCGGGTGGAATTTGTATTTTTGGTGAATATTTTAGTGAAAGGGGCCATTTTAAATGAGGCTGGCTTAAGGCTGCTGTTAGGGCCAGGGTTAGGGTTAAGGGGCTGGGGTTTCGGACCACGGTCGTCTTTTGACCGATTGACTCGAAATTGATCACGCATGTCCTCCTCACCGGTGGAATGAGGCTCGCCAGTTTTGGTCGGATTCTGGTGGAATTTGTATTTTACATGAATATTTTAAAGGAAAAGCGGCCATTTTTCCTCAACACCTCGGCCGATTTTTTCAATAGCTTCCAGGTCTTTGGACCGATTGACTCGAAATTTCCCCCAAACGTGCTCCTGTACCGGCTGAACGAGACACAGCAGTCCCCGTTGGATTCGGGTGAAATTTGTATTTTTGGTGAATATTTTAGTCAGGGGGACAATCTTTCATGAGGCCTGGCTTAAGGCTGAGGCTAGGGTTAGGGTTAGGGTTAGGGTTAGTGATTGGCTGGACCGATTGACCCGAAATCGATCAGGCATGTCCTCCTCACTGGTGTAAGCAGGGTCGCCAGTTTTGGTTGGATTCCGGTGGAATTTGTATTTTACATGAATATTTTAAAGAAAAGACCATTTTTCACGAAAAAATACCCCGCCGATTTATTTCAATAGCTTCCAGGTCTTTGGACCGATTGACTCGAAACTTCTCCCAAACGTGCTCCTGTACCGGCTGAACGAGACACAGCAGTGCCCGTTGGATTCGGGTGGAATTTGTATTTTTGGTGAATATTTTAGTGAAAGGGGCCATTTTAAATGAGGCTGGCTTAAGGCTGCTGTTAGGGCCAGGGTTAGGGTTAAGGGGCTGGGGTTTCGGACCACGGTCGTCTTTTGACCGATTGACTCGAAATTGATCACGCATGTCCTCCTCACCGGTGGAATGAGGCTCGCCAGTTTTGGTCGGATTCTGGTGGAATTTGTATTTTACATGAATATTTTAAAGGAAAAGCGGCCATTTTTCCTCAACACCTCGGCCGATTTTTTCAATAGCTTCCAGGTCTTTGGACCGATTGACTCGAAATTTCCCCCAAACGTGCTCCTGTACCGGCTGAACGAGACACAGCAGTCCCCGTTGGATTCGGGTGAAATTTGTATTTTTGGTGAATATTTTAGTCAGGGGGACAATCTTTCATGAGGCCTGGCTTAAGGCTGAGGCTAGGGTTAGGGTTAGGGTTAGGGTTAGTGATTGGCTGGACCGATTGACCCGAAATCGATCAGGCATGTCCTCCTCACTGGTGTAAGCAGGGTCGCCAGTTTTGGTTGGATTCCGGTGGAATTTGTATTTTACATGAATATTTTAAAGAAAAGACCATTTTTCACGAAAAAATACCCCGCCGATTTATTTCAATAGCTTCCAGGTCTTTGGACCGATTGACTCGAAACTTCTCCCAAACGTGCTCCTGTACCGGCTGAACGAGACACAGCAGTGCCCGTTGGATTCGGGTGGATTTTGTATTTTTGGTGAATATTTTAGTGAAAGGGGCCATTTTAAATGAGGCTGGCTTAAGGCTGCTGTTAGGGCCAGGGTTAGGGTTAAGGGGCTGGGGTTTCGGACCACGGTCGTCTTTTGACCGATTGACTCGAAATTGATCACGCATGTCCTCCTCACCGGTGGAATGAGGCTCGCCAGTTTTGGTCGGATTCTGGTGGAATTTGTATTTTACATGAATATTTTAAAGGAAAAGCGGCCATTTTTCCTCAACACCTCGGCCGATTTTTTCAATAGCTTCCAGGTCTTTGGACCGATTGACTCGAAATTTCCCCCAAACGTGCTCCTGTACCGGCTGAACGAGACACAGCAGTCCCCGTTGGATTCGGGTGAAATTTGTATTTTTGGTGAATATTTTAGTCAGGGGGACAATCTTTCATGAGGCCTGGCTTAAGGCTGAGGCTAGGGTTAGGGTTAGGGTTAGGGTTAGGGTTAGTGATTGGCTGGACCGATTGACCCGAAATCGATCAGGCATGTCCTCCTCACTGGTGTAAGCAGGGTCGCCAGTTTTGGTTGGATTCCGGTGGAATTTGTATTTTACATGAATATTTTAAAGAAAAGACCATTTTTCACGAAAAAATACCCCGCCGATTTATTTCAATAGCTTCCAGGTCTTTGGACCGATTGACTCGAAACTTCTCCCAAACGTGCTCCTGTACCGGCTGAACGAGACACAGCAGTGCCCGTTGGATTCGGGTGGAATTTGTATTTTTGGTGAATATTTTAGTGAAAGGGGCCATTTTAAATGAGGCTGGCTTAAGGCTGCTGTTAGGGCCAGGGTTAGGGTTAAGGGGCTGGGGTTTCGGACCACGGTCGTCTTTTGACCGATTGACTCGAAATTGATCACGCATGTCCTCCTCACCGGTGGAATGAGGCTCGCCAGTTTTGGTCGGATTCTGGTGGAATTTGTATTTTACATGAATATTTTAAAGGAAAAGCGGCCATTTTTCCTCAACACCTCGGCCGATTTTTTCAATAGCTTCCAGGTCTTTGGACCGATTGACTCGAAATTTCCCCCAAACGTGCTCCTGTACCGGCTGAACGAGACACAGCAGTCCCCGTTGGATTCGGGTGAAATTTGTATTTTTGGTGAATATTTTAGTCAGGGGGACAATCTTTCATGAGGCCTGGCTTAAGGCTGAGGCTAGGGTTAGGGTTAGGGTTAGGGTTAGTGATTGGCTGGACCGATTGACCCGAAATCGATCAGGCATGTCCTCCTCACTGGTGTAAGCAGGGTCGCCAGTTTTGGTTGGATTCCGGTGGAATTTGTATTTTACATGAATATTTTAAAGAAAAGACCATTTTTCACGAAAAAATACCCCGCCGATTTATTTCAATAGCTTCCAGGTCTTTGGACCGATTGACTCGAAACTTCTCCCAAACGTGCTCCTGTACCGGCTGAACGAGACACAGCAGTGCCCGTTGGATTCGGGTGGAATTTGTATTTTTGGTGAATATTTTAGTGAAAGGGGCCATTTTAAATGAGGCTGGCTTAAGGCTGCTGTTAGGGCCAGGGTTAGGGTTAAGGGGCTGGGGTTTCGGACCACGGTCGTCTTTTGACCGATTGACTCGAAATTGATCACGCATGTCCTCCTCACCGGTGGAATGAGGCTCGCCAGTTTTGGTCGGATTCTGGTGGAATTTGTATTTTACATGAATATTTTAAAGGAAAAGCGGCCATTTTTCCTCAACACCTCGGCCGATTTTTTCAATAGCTTCCAGGTCTTTGGACCGATTGACTCGAAATTTCCCCCAAACGTGCTCCTGTACCGGCTGAACGAGACACAGCAGTCCCCGTTGGATTCGGGTGAAATTTGTATTTTTGGTGAATATTTTAGTCAGGGGGACAATCTTTCATGAGGCCTGGCTTAAGGCTGAGGCTAGGGTTAGGGTTAGGGTTAGGGTTAGTGATTGGCTGGACCGATTGACCCGAAATCGATCAGGCATGTCCTCCTCACTGGTGTAAGCAGGGTCGCCAGTTTTGGTTGGATTCCGGTGGAATTTGTATTTTACATGAATATTTTAAAGAAAAGACCATTTTTCACGAAAAAATACCCCGCCGATTTATTTCAATAGCTTCCAGGTCTTTGGACCGATTGACTCGAAACTTCTCCCAAACGTGCTCCTGTACCGGCTGAACGAGACACAGCAGTGCCCGTTGGATTCGGGTGGAATTTGTATTTTTGGTGAATATTTTAGTGAAAGGGGCCATTTTAAATGAGGCTGGCTTAAGGCTGCTGTTAGGGCCAGGGTTAGGGTTAAGGGGCTGGGGTTTCGGACCACGGTCGTCTTTTGACCGATTGACTCGAAATTGATCACGCATGTCCTCCTCACCGGTGGAATGAGGCTCGCCAGTTTTGGTCGGATTCTGGTGGAATTTGTATTTTACATGAATATTTTAAAGGAAAAGCGGCCATTTTTCCTCAACACCTCGGCCGATTTTTTCAATAGCTTCCAGGTCTTTGGACCGATTGACTCGAAATTTCCCCCAAACGTGCTCCTGTACCGGCTGAACGAGACACAGCAGTCCCCGTTGGATTCGGGTGAAATTTGTATTTTTGGTGAATATTTTAGTCAGGGGGACAATCTTTCATGAGGCCTGGCTTAAGGCTGAGGCTAGGGTTAGGGTTAGGGTTAGGGTTAGTGATTGGCTGGACCGATTGACCCGAAATCGATCAGGCATGTCCTCCTCACTGGTGTAAGCAGGGTCGCCAGTTTTGGTTGGATTCCGGTGGAATTTGTATTTTACATGAATATTTTAAAGAAAAGACCATTTTTCACGAAAAAATACCCCGCCGATTTATTTCAATAGCTTCCAGGTCTTTGGACCGATTGACTCGAAACTTCTCCCAAACGTGCTCCTGTACCGGCTGAACGAGACACAGCAGTGCCCGTTGGATTCGGGTGGAATTTGTATTTTTGGTGAATATTTTAGTGAAAGGGGCCATTTTAAATGAGGCTGGCTTAAGGCTGCTGTTAGGGCCAGGGTTAGGGTTAAGGGGCTGGGGTTTCGGACCACGGTCGTCTTTTGACCGATTGACTCGAAATTGATCACGCATGTCCTCCTCACCGGTGGAATGAGGCTCGCCAGTTTTGGTCGGATTCTGGTGGAATTTGTATTTTACATGAATATTTTAAAGGAAAAGCGGCCATTTTTCCTCAACACCTCGGCCGATTTTTTCAATAGCTTCCAGGTCTTTGGACCGATTGACTCGAAATTTCCCCCAAACGTGCTCCTGTACCGGCTGAACGAGACACAGCAGTCCCCGTTGGATTCGGGTGAAATTTGTATTTTTGGTGAATATTTTAGTCAGGGGGACAATCTTTCATGAGGCCTGGCTTAAGGCTGAGGCTAGGGTTAGGGTTAGGGTTAGGGTTAGGGTTAGTGATTGGCTGGACCGATTGACCCGAAATCGATCAGGCATGTCCTCCTCACTGGTGTAAGCAGGGTCGCCAGTTTTGGTTGGATTCCGGTGGAATTTGTATTTTACATGAATATTTTAAAGAAAAGACCATTTTTCACGAAAAAATACCCCGCCGATTTATTTCAATAGCTTCCAGGTCTTTGGACCGATTGACTCGAAACTTCTCCCAAACGTGCTCCTGTACCGGCTGAAGGAGACACAGCAGTGCCCGTTGGATTCGGGTGGAATTTGTATTTTTGGTGAATATTTTAGTGAAAGGGGCCATTTTAAATGAGGCTGGCTTAAGGCTGCTGTTAGGGCCAGGGTTAGGGTTAAGGGGCTGGGGTTTCGGACCACGGTCGTCTTTTGACCGATTGACTCGAAATTGATCACGCATGTCCTCCTCACCGGTGGAATGAGGCTCGCCAGTTTTGGTCGGATTCTGGTGGAATTTGTATTTTACATGAATATTTTAAAGGAAAAGCGGCCATTTTTCCTCAACACCTCGGCCGATTTTTTCAATAGCTTCCAGGTCTTTGGACCGATTGACTCGAAATTTCCCCCAAACGTGCTCCTGTACCGGCTGAACGAGACACAGCAGTCCCCGTTGGATTCGGGTGAAATTTGTATTTTTGGTGAATATTTTAGTCAGGGGGACAATCTTTCATGAGGCCTGGCTTAAGGCTGAGGCTAGGGTTAGGGTTAGGGTTAGGGTTAGTGATTGGCTGGACCGATTGACCCGAAATCGATCAGGCATGTCCTCCTCACTGGTGTAAGCAGGGTCGCCAGTTTTGGTTGGATTCCGGTGGAATTTGTATTTTACATGAATATTTTAAAGAAAAGACCATTTTTCACGAAAAAATACCCCGCCGATTTATTTCAATAGCTTCCAGGTCTTTGGACCGATTGACTCGAAACTTCTCCCAAACGTGCTCCTGTACCGGCTGAACGAGACACAGCAGTGCCCGTTGGATTCGGGTGGAATTTGTATTTTTGGTGAATATTTTAGTGAAAGGGGCCATTTTAAATGAGGCTGGCTTAAGGCTGCTGTTAGGGCCAGGGTTAGGGTTAAGGGGCTGGGGTTTCGGACCACGGTCGTCTTTTGACCGATTGACTCGAAATTGATCACGCATGTCCTCCTCACCGGTGGAATGAGGCTCGCCAGTTTTGGTCGGATTCTGGTGGAATTTGTATTTTACATGAATATTTTAAAGGAAAAGCGGCCATTTTTCCTCAACACCTCGGCCGATTTTTTCAATAGCTTCCAGGTCTTTGGACCGATTGACTCGAAATTTCCCCCAAACGTGCTCCTGTACCGGCTGAACGAGACACAGCAGTCCCCGTTGGATTCGGGTGAAATTTGTATTTTTGGTGAATATTTTAGTCAGGGGGACAATCTTTCATGAGGCCTGGCTTAAGGCTGAGGCTAGGGTTAGGGTTAGGGTTAGGGTTAGTGATTGGCTGGACCGATTGACCCGAAATCGATCAGGCATGTCCTCCTCACTGGTGTAAGCAGGGTCGCCAGTTTTGGTTGGATTCCGGTGGAATTTGTATTTTACATGAATATTTTAAAGAAAAGACCATTTTTCACGAAAAAATACCCCGCCGATTTATTTCAATAGCTTCCAGGTCTTTGGACCGATTGACTCGAAACTTCTCCCAAACGTGCTCCTGTACCGGCTGAACGAGACACAGCAGTGCCCGTTGGATTCGGGTGGAATTTGTATTTTTGGTGAATATTTTAGTGAAAGGGGCCATTTTAAATGAGGCTGGCTTAAGGCTGCTGTTAGGGCCAGGGTTAGGGTTAAGGGGCTGGGGTTTCGGACCACGGTCGTCTTTTGACCGATTGACTCGAAATTGATCACGCATGTCCTCCTCACCGGTGGAATGAGGCTCGCCAGTTTTGGTCGGATTCTGGTGGAATTTGTATTTTACATGAATATTTTAAAGGAAAAGCGGCCATTTTTCCTCAACACCTCGGCCGATTTTTTCAATAGCTTCCAGGTCTTTGGACCGATTGACTCGAAATTTCCCCCAAACGTGCTCCTGTACCGGCTGAACGAGACACAGCAGTCCCCGTTGGATTCGGGTGAAATTTGTATTTTTGGTGAATATTTTAGTCAGGGGGACAATCTTTCATGAGGCCTGGCTTAAGGCTGAGGCTAGGGTTAGGGTTAGGGTTAGGGTTAGTGATTGGCTGGACCGATTGACCCGAAATCGATCAGGCATGTCCTCCTCACTGGTGTAAGCAGGGTCGCCAGTTTTGGTTGGATTCCGGTGGAATTTGTATTTTACATGAATATTTTAAAGAAAAGACCATTTTTCACGAAAAAATACCCCGCCGATTTATTTCAATAGCTTCCAGGTCTTTGGACCGATTGACTCGAAACTTCTCCCAAACGTGCTCCTGTACCGGCTGAACGAGACACAGCAGTGCCCGTTGGATTCGGGTGGAATTTGTATTTTTGGTGAATATTTTAGTGAAAGGGGCCATTTTAAATGAGGCTGGCTTAAGGCTGCTGTTAGGGCCAGGGTTAGGGTTAAGGGGCTGGGGTTTCGGACCACGGTCGTCTTTTGACCGATTGACTCGAAATTGATCACGCATGTCCTCCTCACCGGTGGAATGAGGCTCGCCAGTTTTGGTCGGATTCTGGTGGAATTTGTATTTTACATGAATATTTTAAAGGAAAAGCGGCCATTTTTCCTCAACACCTCGGCCGATTTTTTCAATAGCTTCCAGGTCTTTGGACCGATTGACTCGAAATTTCCCCCAAACGTGCTCCTGTACCGGCTGAACGAGACACAGCAGTCCCCGTTGGATTCGGGTGAAATTTGTATTTTTGGTGAATATTTTAGTCAGGGGGACAATCTTTCATGAGGCCTGGCTTAAGGCTGAGGCTAGGGTTAGGGTTAGGGTTAGGGTTAGTGATTGGCTGGACCGATTGACCCGAAATCGATCAGGCATGTCCTCCTCACTGGTGTAAGCAGGGTCGCCAGTTTTGGTTGGATTCCGGTGGAATTTGTATTTTACATGAATATTTTAAAGAAAAGACCATTTTTCACGAAAAAATACCCCGCCGATTTATTTCAATAGCTTCCAGGTCTTTGGACCGATTGACTCGAAACTTCTCCCAAACGTGCTCCTGTACCGGCTGAAGGAGACACAGCAGTGCCCGTTGGATTCGGGTGGAATTTGTATTTTTGGTGAATATTTTAGTGAAAGGGGCCATTTTAAATGAGGCTGGCTTAAGGCTGCTGTTAGGGCCAGGGTTAGGGTTAAGGGGCTGGGGTTTCGGACCACGGTCGTCTTTTGACCGATTGACTCGAAATTGATCACGCATGTCCTCCTCACCGGTGGAATGAGGCTCGCCAGTTTTGGTCGGATTCTGGTGGAATTTGTATTTTACATGAATATTTTAAAGGAAAAGCGGCCATTTTTCCTCAACACCTCGGCCGATTTTTTCAATAGCTTCCAGGTCTTTGGACCGATTGACTCGAAATTTCCCCCAAACGTGCTCCTGTACCGGCTGAACGAGACACAGCAGTCCCCGTTGGATTCGGGTGAAATTTGTATTTTTGGTGAATATTTTAGTCAGGGGGACAATCTTTCATGAGGCCTGGCTTAAGGCTGAGGCTAGGGTTAGGGTTAGGGTTAGGGTTAGTGATTGGCTGGACCGATTGACCCGAAATCGATCAGGCATGTCCTCCTCACTGGTGTAAGCAGGGTCGCCAGTTTTGGTTGGATTCCGGTGGAATTTGTATTTTACATGAATATTTTAAAGAAAAGACCATTTTTCACGAAAAAATACCCCGCCGATTTATTTCAATAGCTTCCAGGTCTTTGGACCGATTGACTCGAAACTTCTCCCAAACGTGCTCCTGTACCGGCTGAAGGAGACACAGCAGTGCCCGTTGGATTCGGGTGGAATTTGTATTTTTGGTGAATATTTTAGTGAAAGGGGCCATTTTAAATGAGGCTGGCTTAAGGCTGCTGTTAGGGCCAGGGTTAGGGTTAAGGGGCTGGGGTTTCGGACCACGGTCGTCTTTTGACCGATTGACTCGAAATTGATCACGCATGTCCTCCTCACCGGTGGAATGAGGCTCGCCAGTTTTGGTCGGATTCTGGTGGAATTTGTATTTTACATGAATATTTTAAAGGAAAAGCGGCCATTTTTCCTCAACACCTCGGCCGATTTTTTCAATAGCTTCCAGGTCTTTGGACCGATTGACTCGAAATTTCCCCCAAACGTGCTCCTGTACCGGCTGAACGAGACACAGCAGTCCCCGTTGGATTCGGGTGAAATTTGTATTTTTGGTGAATATTTTAGTCAGGGGGACAATCTTTCATGAGGCCTGGCTTAAGGCTGAGGCTAGGGTTAGGGTTAGGGTTAGGGTTAGTGATTGGCTGGACCGATTGACCCGAAATCGATCAGGCATGTCCTCCTCACTGGTGTAAGCAGGGTCGCCAGTTTTGGTTGGATTCCGGTGGAATTTGTATTTTACATGAATATTTTAAAGAAAAGACCATTTTTCACGAAAAAATACCCCGCCGATTTATTTCAATAGCTTCCAGGTCTTTGGACCGATTGACTCGAAACTTCTCCCAAACGTGCTCCTGTACCGGCTGAACGAGACACAGCAGTGCCCGTTGGATTCGGGTGGAATTTGTATTTTTGGTGAATATTTTAGTGAAAGGGGCCATTTTAAATGAGGCTGGCTTAAGGCTGCTGTTAGGGCCAGGGTTAGGGTTAAGGGGCTGGGGTTTCGGACCACGGTCGTCTTTTGACCGATTGACTCGAAATTGATCACGCATGTCCTCCTCACCGGTGGAATGAGGCTCGCCAGTTTTGGTCGGATTCTGGTGGAATTTGTATTTTACATGAATATTTTAAAGGAAAAGCGGCCATTTTTCCTCAACACCTCGGCCGATTTTTTCAATAGCTTCCAGGTCTTTGGACCGATTGACTCGAAATTTCCCCCAAACGTGCTCCTGTACCGGCTGAACGAGACACAGCAGTCCCCGTTGGATTCGGGTGAAATTTGTATTTTTGGTGAATATTTTAGTCAGGGGGACAATCTTTCATGAGGCCTGGCTTAAGGCTGAGGCTAGGGTTAGGGTTAGGGTTAGGGTTAGTGATTGGCTGGACCGATTGACCCGAAATCGATCAGGCATGTCCTCCTCACTGGTGTAAGCAGGGTCGCCAGTTTTGGTTGGATTCCGGTGGAATTTGTATTTTACATGAATATTTTAAAGAAAAGACCATTTTTCACGAAAAAATACCCCGCCGATTTATTTCAATAGCTTCCAGGTCTTTGGACCGATTGACTCGAAACTTCTCCCAAACGTGCTCCTGTACCGGCTGAAGGAGACACAGCAGTGCCCGTTGGATTCGGGTGGAATTTGTATTTTTGGTGAATATTTTAGTGAAAGGGGCCATTTTAAATGAGGCTGGCTTAAGGCTGCTGTTAGGGCCAGGGTTAGGGTTAAGGGGCTGGGGTTTCGGACCACGGTCGTCTTTTGACCGATTGACTCGAAATTGATCACGCATGTCCTCCTCACCGGTGGAATGAGGCTCGCCAGTTTTGGTCGGATTCTGGTGGAATTTGTATTTTACATGAATATTTTAAAGGAAAAGCGGCCATTTTTCCTCAACACCTCGGCCGATTTTTTCAATAGCTTCCAGGTCTTTGGACCGATTGACTCGAAATTTCCCCCAAACGTGCTCCTGTACCGGCTGAACGAGACACAGCAGTCCCCGTTGGATTCGGGTGAAATTTGTATTTTTGGTGAATATTTTAGTCAGGGGGACAATCTTTCATGAGGCCTGGCTTAAGGCTGAGGCTAGGGTTAGGGTTAGGGTTAGGGTTAGTGATTGGCTGGACCGATTGACCCGAAATCGATCAGGCATGTCCTCCTCACTGGTGTAAGCAGGGTCGCCAGTTTTGGTTGGATTCCGGTGGAATTTGTATTTTACATGAATATTTTAAAGAAAAGACCATTTTTCACGAAAAAATACCCCGCCGATTTATTTCAATAGCTTCCAGGTCTTTGGACCGATTGACTCGAAACTTCTCCCAAACGTGCTCCTGTACCGGCTGAACGAGACACAGCAGTGCCCGTTGGATTCGGGTGGAATTTGTATTTTTGGTGAATATTTTAGTGAAAGGGGCCATTTTAAATGAGGCTGGCTTAAGGCTGCTGTTAGGGCCAGGGTTAGGGTTAAGGGGCTGGGGTTTCGGACCACGGTCGTCTTTTGACCGATTGACTCGAAATTGATCACGCATGTCCTCCTCACCGGTGGAATGAGGCTCGCCAGTTTTGGTCGGATTCTGGTGGAATTTGTATTTTACATGAATATTTTAAAGGAAAAGCGGCCATTTTTCCTCAACACCTCGGCCGATTTTTTCAATAGCTTCCAGGTCTTTGGACCGATTGACTCGAAATTTCCCCCAAACGTGCTCCTGTACCGGCTGAACGAGACACAGCAGTCCCCGTTGGATTCGGGTGAAATTTGTATTTTTGGTGAATATTTTAGTCAGGGGGACAATCTTTCATGAGGCCTGGCTTAAGGCTGAGGCTAGGGTTAGGGTTAGGGTTAGGGTTAGTGATTGGCTGGACCGATTGACCCGAAATCGATCAGGCATGTCCTCCTCACTGGTGTAAGCAGGGTCGCCAGTTTTGGTTGGATTCCGGTGGAATTTGTATTTTACATGAATATTTTAAAGAAAAGACCATTTTTCACGAAAAAATACCCCGCCGATTTATTTCAATAGCTTCCAGGTCTTTGGACCGATTGACTCGAAACTTCTCCCAAACGTGCTCCTGTACCGGCTGAAGGAGACACAGCAGTGCCCGTTGGATTCGGGTGGAATTTGTATTTTTGGTGAATATTTTAGTGAAAGGGGCCATTTTAAATGAGGCTGGCTTAAGGCTGCTGTTAGGGCCAGGGTTAGGGTTAAGGGGCTGGGGTTTCGGACCACGGTCGTCTTTTGACCGATTGACTCGAAATTGATCACGCATGTCCTCCTCACCGGTGGAATGAGGCTCGCCAGTTTTGGTCGGATTCTGGTGGAATTTGTATTTTACATGAATATTTTAAAGGAAAAGCGGCCATTTTTCCTCAACACCTCGGCCGATTTTTTCAATAGCTTCCAGGTCTTTGGACCGATTGACTCGAAATTTCCCCCAAACGTGCTCCTGTACCGGCTGAACGAGACACAGCAGTCCCCGTTGGATTCGGGTGAAATTTGTATTTTTGGTGAATATTTTAGTCAGGGGGACAATCTTTCATGAGGCCTGGCTTAAGGCTGAGGCTAGGGTTAGGGTTAGGGTTAGGGTTAGTGATTGGCTGGACCGATTGACCCGAAATCGATCAGGCATGTCCTCCTCACTGGTGTAAGCAGGGTCGCCAGTTTTGGTTGGATTCCGGTGGAATTTGTATTTTACATGAATATTTTAAAGAAAAGACCATTTTTCACGAAAAAATACCCCGCCGATTTATTTCAATAGCTTCCAGGTCTTTGGACCGATTGACTCGAAACTTCTCCCAAACGTGCTCCTGTACCGGCTGAAGGAGACACAGCAGTGCCCGTTGGATTCGGGTGGAATTTGTATTTTTGGTGAATATTTTAGTGAAAGGGGCCATTTTAAATGAGGCTGGCTTAAGGCTGCTGTTAGGGCCAGGGTTAGGGTTAAGGGGCTGGGGTTTCGGACCACGGTCGTCTTTTGACCGATTGACTCGAAATTGATCACGCATGTCCTCCTCACCGGTGGAATGAGGCTCGCCAGTTTTGGTCGGATTCTGGTGGAATTTGTATTTTACATGAATATTTTAAAGGAAAAGCGGCCATTTTTCCTCAACACCTCGGCCGATTTTTTCAATAGCTTCCAGGTCTTTGGACCGATTGACTCGAAATTTCCCCCAAACGTGCTCCTGTACCGGCTGAACGAGACACAGCAGTCCCCGTTGGATTCGGGTGAAATTTGTATTTTTGGTGAATATTTTAGTCAGGGGGACAATCTTTCATGAGGCCTGGCTTAAGGCTGAGGCTAGGGTTAGGGTTAGGGTTAGGGTTAGTGATTGGCTGGACCGATTGACCCGAAATCGATCAGGCATGTCCTCCTCACTGGTGTAAGCAGGGTCGCCAGTTTTGGTTGGATTCCGGTGGAATTTGTATTTTACATGAATATTTTAAAGAAAAGACCATTTTTCACGAAAAAATACCCCGCCGATTTATTTCAATAGCTTCCAGGTCTTTGGACCGATTGACTCGAAACTTCTCCCAAACGTGCTCCTGTACCGGCTGAACGAGACACAGCAGTGCCCGTTGGATTCGGGTGGAATTTGTATTTTTGGTGAATATTTTAGTGAAAGGGGCCATTTTAAATGAGGCTGGCTTAAGGCTGCTGTTAGGGCCAGGGTTAGGGTTAAGGGGCTGGGGTTTCGGACCACGGTCGTCTTTTGACCGATTGACTCGAAATTGATCACGCATGTCCTCCTCACCGGTGGAATGAGGCTCGCCAGTTTTGGTCGGATTCTGGTGGAATTTGTATTTTACATGAATATTTTAAAGGAAAAGCGGCCATTTTTCCTCAACACCTCGGCCGATTTTTTCAATAGCTTCCAGGTCTTTGGACCGATTGACTCGAAATTTCCCCCAAACGTGCTCCTGTACCGGCTGAACGAGACACAGCAGTCCCCGTTGGATTCGGGTGAAATTTGTATTTTTGGTGAATATTTTAGTCAGGGGGACAATCTTTCATGAGGCCTGGCTTAAGGCTGAGGCTAGGGTTAGGGTTAGGGTTAGGGTTAGTGATTGGCTGGACCGATTGACCCGAAATCGATCAGGCATGTCCTCCTCACTGGTGTAAGCAGGGTCGCCAGTTTTGGTTGGATTCCGGTGGAATTTGTATTTTACATGAATATTTTAAAGAAAAGACCATTTTTCACGAAAAAATACCCCGCCGATTTATTTCAATAGCTTCCAGGTCTTTGGACCGATTGACTCGAAACTTCTCCCAAACGTGCTCCTGTACCGGCTGAACGAGACACAGCAGTGCCCGTTGGATTCGGGTGGAATTTGTATTTTTGGTGAATATTTTAGTGAAAGGGGCCATTTTAAATGAGGCTGGCTTAAGGCTGCTGTTAGGGCCAGGGTTAGGGTTAAGGGGCTGGGGTTTCGGACCACGGTCGTCTTTTGACCGATTGACTCGAAATTGATCACGCATGTCCTCCTCACCGGTGGAATGAGGCTCGCCAGTTTTGGTCGGATTCTGGTGGAATTTGTATTTTGCATGAATATTTTAAAGGAAAAGCGGCCATTTTTCCTCAACACCTCGGCCGATTTTTTCAATAGCTTCCAGGTCTTTGGACCGATTGACTCGAAATTTCCCCCAAACGTGCTCCTGTACCGGCTGAACGAGACACAGCAGTCCCCGTTGGATTCGGGTGAAATTTGTATTTTTGGTGAATATTTTAGTCAGAGGGACAATCTTTCATGAGGCCTGGCTTAAGGCTGAGGCTAGGGTTAGGGTTAGGGTTAGGGTTAGGGTTAGTGATTGGCTGGACCGATTGACCCGAAATCGATCAGGCATGTCCTCCTCACTGGTGTAAGCAGGGTCGCCAGTTTTGGTTGGATTCCGGTGGAATTTGTATTTTACATGAATATTTTAAAGAAAAGACCATTTTTCACGAAAAAATACCCCGCCGATTTATTTCAATAGCTTCCAGGTCTTTGGACCGATTGACTCGAAACTTCTCCCAAACGTGCTCCTGTACCGGCTGAACGAGACACAGCAGTGCCCGTTGGATTCGGGTGGAATTTGTATTTTTGGTGAATATTTTAGTGAAAGGGGCCATTTTAAATGAGGCTGGCTTAAGGCTGCTGTTAGGGCCAGGGTTAGGGTTAAGGGGCTGGGGTTTCGGACCACGGTCGTCTTTTGACCGATTGACTCGAAATTGATCACGCATGTCCTCCTCACCGGTGGAATGAGGCTCGCCAGTTTTGGTCGGATTCTGGTGGAATTTGTATTTTACATGAATATTTTAAAGGAAAAGCGGCCATTTTTCCTCAACACCTCGGCCGATTTTTTCAATAGCTTCCAGGTCTTTGGACCGATTGACTCGAAATTTCCCCCAAACGTGCTCCTGTACCGGCTGAACGAGACACAGCAGTCCCCGTTGGATTCGGGTGAAATTTGTATTTTTGGTGAATATTTTAGTCAGGGGGACAATCTTTCATGAGGCCTGGCTTAAGGCTGAGGCTAGGGTTAGGGTTAGGGTTAGGGTTAGTGATTGGCTGGACCGATTGACCCGAAATCGATCAGGCATGTCCTCCTCACTGGTGTAAGCAGGGTCGCCAGTTTTGGTTGGATTCCGGTGGAATTTGTATTTTACATGAATATTTTAAAGAAAAGACCATTTTTCACGAAAAAATACCCCGCCGATTTATTTCAATAGCTTCCAGGTCTTTGGACCGATTGACTCGAAACTTCTCCCAAACGTGCTCCTGTACCGGCTGAACGAGACACAGCAGTGCCCGTTGGATTCGGGTGGAATTTGTATTTTTGGTGAATATTTTAGTGAAAGGGGCCATTTTAAATGAGGCTGGCTTAAGGCTGCTGTTAGGGCCAGGGTTAGGGTTAAGGGGCTGGGGTTTCGGACCACGGTCGTCTTTTGACCGATTGACTCGAAATTGATCACGCATGTCCTCCTCACCGGTGGAATGAGGCTCGCCAGTTTTGGTCGGATTCTGGTGGAATTTGTATTTTACATGAATATTTTAAAGGAAAAGCGACCATTTTTCCTCAACACCTCGGCCGATTTTTTCAATAGCTTCCAGGTCTTTGGACCGATTGACTGGAAATTTCCCCCAAACGTGCTCCTGTACCGGCTGAACGAGACACAGCAGTCCCCGTTGGATTCGGGTGGAATTTGTATTTTTGGTGAATATTTTAGTGAAAGGGGCCATTTTAAATGAGGCTGGCTTAAGGCTGCTGTTAGGGCCAGGGTTAGGGTTAAGGGGCTGGGGTTTCGGACCACGGTCGTCTTTTGACCGATTGACTCGAAATTGATCACGCATGTCCTCCTCACCGGTGGAATGAGGCTCGCCAGTTTTGGTCGGATTCTGGTGGAATTTGTATTTTACATGAATATTTTAAAGGAAAAGCGGCCATTTTTCCTCAACACCTCGGCCGATTTTTTCAATAGCTTCCAGGTCTTTGGACCGATTGACTCGAAATTTCCCCCAAACGTGCTCCTGTACCGGCTGAACGAGACACAGCAGTCCCCGTTGGATTCGGGTGAAATTTGTATTTTTGGTGAATATTTTAGTCAGGGGGACAATCTTTCATGAGGCCTGGCTTAAGGCTGAGGCTAGGGTTAGGGTTAGGGTTAGGGTTAGTGATTGGCTGGACCGATTGACCCGAAATCGATCAGGCATGTCCTCCTCACTGGTGTAAGCAGGGTCGCCAGTTTTGGTTGGATTCCGGTGGAATTTGTATTTTACATGAATATTTTAAAGAAAAGACCATTTTTCACGAAAAAATACCCCGCCGATTTATTTCAATAGCTTCCAGGTCTTTGGACCGATTGACTCGAAACTTCTCCCAAACGTGCTCCTGTACCGGCTGAAGGAGACACAGCAGTGCCCGTTGGATTCGGGTGGAATTTGTATTTTTGGTGAATATTTTAGTGAAAGGGGCCATTTTAAATGAGGCTGGCTTAAGGCTGCTGTTAGGGCCAGGGTTAGGGTTAAGGGGCTGGGGTTTCGGACCACGGTCGTCTTTTGACCGATTGACTCGAAATTGATCACGCATGTCCTCCTCACCGGTGGAATGAGGCTCGCCAGTTTTGGTCGGATTCTGGTGGAATTTGTATTTTACATGAATATTTTAAAGGAAAAGCGGCCATTTTTCCTCAACACCTCGGCCGATTTTTTCAATAGCTTCCAGGTCTTTGGACCGATTGACTCGAAATTTCCCCCAAACGTGCTCCTGTACCGGCTGAACGAGACACAGCAGTCCCCGTTGGATTCGGGTGAAATTTGTATTTTTGGTGAATATTTTAGTCAGGGGGACAATCTTTCATGAGGCCTGGCTTAAGGCTGAGGCTAGGGTTAGGGTTAGGGTTAGGGTTAGTGATTGGCTGGACCGATTGACCCGAAATCGATCAGGCATGTCCTCCTCACTGGTGTAAGCAGGGTCGCCAGTTTTGGTTGGATTCCGGTGGAATTTGTATTTTACATGAATATTTTAAAGAAAAGACCATTTTTCACGAAAAAATACCCCGCCGATTTATTTCAATAGCTTCCAGGTCTTTGGACCGATTGACTCGAAACTTCTCCCAAACGTGCTCCTGTACCGGCTGAACGAGACACAGCAGTGCCCGTTGGATTCGGGTGGAATTTGTATTTTTGGTGAATATTTTAGTGAAAGGGGCCATTTTAAATGAGGCTGGCTTAAGGCTGCTGTTAGGGCCAGGGTTAGGGTTAAGGGGCTGGGGTTTCGGACCACGGTCGTCTTTTGACCGATTGACTCGAAATTGATCACGCATGTCCTCCTCACCGGTGGAATGAGGCTCGCCAGTTTTGGTCGGATTCTGGTGGAATTTGTATTTTACATGAATATTTTAAAGGAAAAGCGGCCATTTTTCCTCAACACCTCGGCCGATTTTTTCAATAGCTTCCAGGTCTTTGGACCGATTGACTCGAAATTTCCCCCAAACGTGCTCCTGTACCGGCTGAACGAGACACAGCAGTCCCCGTTGGATTCGGGTGAAATTTGTATTTTTGGTGAATATTTTAGTCAGGGGGACAATCTTTCATGAGGCCTGGCTTAAGGCTGAGGCTAGGGTTAGGGTTAGGGTTAGGGTTAGTGATTGGCTGGACCGATTGACCCGAAATCGATCAGGCATGTCCTCCTCACTGGTGTAAGCAGGGTCGCCAGTTTTGGTTGGATTCCGGTGGAATTTGTATTTTACATGAATATTTTAAAGAAAAGACCATTTTTCACGAAAAAATACCCCGCCGATTTATTTCAATAGCTTCCAGGTCTTTGGACCGATTGACTCGAAACTTCTCCCAAACGTGCTCCTGTACCGGCTGAACGAGACACAGCAGTGCCCGTTGGATTCGGGTGGAATTTGTATTTTTGGTGAATATTTTAGTGAAAGGGGCCATTTTAAATGAGGCTGGCTTAAGGCTGCTGTTAGGGCCAGGGTTAGGGTTAAGGGGCTGGGGTTTCGGACCACGGTCGTCTTTTGACCGATTGACTCGAAATTGATCACGCATGTCCTCCTCACCGGTGGAATGAGGCTCGCCAGTTTTGGTCGGATTCTGGTGGAATTTGTATTTTGCATGAATATTTTAAAGGAAAAGCGGCCATTTTTCCTCAACACCTCGGCCGATTTTTTCAATAGCTTCCAGGTCTTTGGACCGATTGACTCGAAATTTCCCCCAAACGTGCTCCTGTACCGGCTGAACGAGACACAGCAGTCCCCGTTGGATTCGGGTGAAATTTGTATTTTTGGTGAATATTTTAGTCAGAGGGACAATCTTTCATGAGGCCTGGCTTAAGGCTGAGGCTAGGGTTAGGGTTAGGGTTAGGGTTAGGGTTAGTGATTGGCTGGACCGATTGACCCGAAATCGATCAGGCATGTCCTCCTCACTGGTGTAAGCAGGGTCGCCAGTTTTGGTTGGATTCCGGTGGAATTTGTATTTTACATGAATATTTTAAAGAAAAGACCATTTTTCACGAAAAAATACCCCGCCGATTTATTTCAATAGCTTCCAGGTCTTTGGACCGATTGACTCGAAACTTCTCCCAAACGTGCTCCTGTACCGGCTGAACGAGACACAGCAGTGCCCGTTGGATTCGGGTGGAATTTGTATTTTTGGTGAATATTTTAGTGAAAGGGGCCATTTTAAATGAGGCTGGCTTAAGGCTGCTGTTAGGGCCAGGGTTAGGGTTAAGGGGCTGGGGTTTCGGACCACGGTCGTCTTTTGACCGATTGACTCGAAATTGATCACGCATGTCCTCCTCACCGGTGGAATGAGGCTCGCCAGTTTTGGTCGGATTCTGGTGGAATTTGTATTTTACATGAATATTTTAAAGGAAAAGCGGCCATTTTTCCTCAACACCTCGGCCGATTTTTTCAATAGCTTCCAGGTCTTTGGACCGATTGACTCGAAATTTCCCCCAAACGTGCTCCTGTACCGGCTGAACGAGACACAGCAGTCCCCGTTGGATTCGGGTGAAATTTGTATTTTTGGTGAATATTTTAGTCAGGGGGACAATCTTTCATGAGGCCTGGCTTAAGGCTGAGGCTAGGGTTAGGGTTAGGGTTAGGGTTAGTGATTGGCTGGACCGATTGACCCGAAATCGATCAGGCATGTCCTCCTCACTGGTGTAAGCAGGGTCGCCAGTTTTGGTTGGATTCCGGTGGAATTTGTATTTTACATGAATATTTTAAAGAAAAGACCATTTTTCACGAAAAAATACCCCGCCGATTTATTTCAATAGCTTCCAGGTCTTTGGACCGATTGACTCGAAACTTCTCCCAAACGTGCTCCTGTACCGGCTGAACGAGACACAGCAGTGCCCGTTGGATTCGGGTGGAATTTGTATTTTTGGTGAATATTTTAGTGAAAGGGGCCATTTTAAATGAGGCTGGCTTAAGGCTGCTGTTAGGGCCAGGGTTAGGGTTAAGGGGCTGGGGTTTCGGACCACGGTCGTCTTTTGACCGATTGACTCGAAATTGATCACGCATGTCCTCCTCACCGGTGGAATGAGGCTCGCCAGTTTTGGTCGGATTCTGGTGGAATTTGTATTTTACATGAATATTTTAAAGGAAAAGCGACCATTTTTCCTCAACACCTCGGCCGATTTTTTCAATAGCTTCCAGGTCTTTGGACCGATTGACTGGAAATTTCCCCCAAACGTGCTCCTGTACCGGCTGAACGAGACACAGCAGTCCCCGTTGGATTCGGGTGGAATTTGTATTTTTGGTGAATATTTTAGTGAAAGGGGCCATTTTAAATGAGGCTGGCTTAAGGCTGCTGTTAGGGCCAGGGTTAGGGTTAAGGGGCTGGGGTTTCGGACCACGGTCGTCTTTTGACCGATTGACTCGAAATTGATCACGCATGTCCTCCTCACCGGTGGAATGAGGCTCGCCAGTTTTGGTCGGATTCTGGTGGAATTTGTATTTTACATGAATATTTTAAAGGAAAAGCGACCATTTTTCCTCAACACCTCGGCCGATTTTTTCAATAGCTTCCAGGTCTTTGGACCGATTGACTCGAAATTTCCCCCAAACGTGCTCCTGTACCGGCTGAACGAGACACAGCAGTCCCCGTTGGATTCGGGTGAAATTTGTATTTTTGGTGAATATTTTAGTCAGAGGGACAATCTTTCATGAGGCCTGGCTTAAGGCTGAGGCTAGGGTTAGGGTTAGGGTTAGGGTTAGGGTTAGTGATTGGCTGGACCGATTGACCCGAAATCGATCAGGCATGTCCTCCTCACTGGTGTAAGCAGGGTCGCCAGTTTTGGTTGGATTCCGGTGGAATTTGTATTTTACATGAATATTTTAAAGAAAAGACCATTTTTCACGAAAAAATACCCCGCCGATTTATTTCAATAGCTTCCAGGTCTTTGGACCGATTGACTCGAAACTTCTCCCAAACGTGCTCCTGTACCGGCTGAACGAGACACAGCAGTGCCCGTTGGATTCGGGTGGAATTTGTATTTTTGGTGAATATTTTAGTGAAAGGGGCCATTTTAAATGAGGCTGGCTTAAGGCTGCTGTTAGGGCCAGGGTTAGGGTTAAGGGGCTGGGGTTTCGGACCACGGTCGTCTTTTGACCGATTGACTCGAAATTGATCACGCATGTCCTCCTCACCGGTGGAATGAGGCTCGCCAGTTTTGGTCGGATTCTGGTGGAATTTGTATTTTACATGAATATTTTAAAGGAAAAGCGGCCATTTTTCCTCAACACCTCGGCCGATTTTTTCAATAGCTTCCAGGTCTTTGGACCGATTGACTCGAAATTTCCCCCAAACGTGCTCCTGTACCGGCTGGACGAGACACAGCAGTCCCCGTTGGATTCGGGTGAAATTTGTATTTTTGGTGAATATTTTAGTCAGAGGGACAATCTTTCATGAGGCCTGGCTTAAGGCTGAGGCTAGGGTTAGGGTTAGGGTTAGGGTTAGGGTTAGTGATTGGCTGGACCGATTGACCCGAAATCGATCAGGCATGTCCTCCTCACTGGTGTAAGCAGGGTCGCCAGTTTTGGTTGGATTCCGGTGGAATTTGTATTTTACATGAATATTTTAAAGAAAAGACCATTTTTCACGAAAAAATACCCCGCCGATTTATTTCAATAGCTTCCAGGTCTTTGGACCGATTGACTCGAAACTTCTCCCAAACGTGCTCCTGTACCGGCTGAACGAGACACAGCAGTGCCCGTTGGATTCGGGTGGAATTTGTATTTTTGGTGAATATTTTAGTGAAAGGGGCCATTTTAAATGAGGCTGGCTTAAGGCTGCTGTTTGGGCCAGGGTTAGGGTTAAGGGGCTGGGGTTTCGGACCACGGTCGTCTTTTGACCGATTGACTCGAAATTGATCACGCATGTCCTCCTCACCGGTGGAATGAGGCTCGCCAGTTTTGGTCGGATTCTGGTGGAATTTGTATTTTACATGAATATTTTAAAAGGAAAAGCGGCCATTTTTCCTCAACACCTCGGCCGATTTTTTCAATAGCTTCCAGGTCTTTGGACCGATTGACTCGAAATTTCCCCCAAACGTGCTCCTGTACCGGCTGAACGAGACACAGCAGTCCCCGTTGGATTCGGGTGAAATTTGTATTTTTGGTGAATATTTTAGTCAGAGGGACAATCTTTCATGAGGCCTGGCTTAAGGCTGAGGCTAGGGTTAGGGTTAGGGTTAGGGTTAGGGTTAGTGATTGGCTGGACCGATTGACCCGAAATCGATCAGGCATGTCCTCCTCACTGGTGTAAGCAGGGTCGCCAGTTTTGGTTGGATTCCGGTGGAATTTGTATTTTACATGAATATTTTAAAGAAAAGACCATTTTTCACGAAAAAATACCCCGCCGATTTATTTCAATAGCTTCCAGGTCTTTGGACCGATTGACTCGAAACTTCTCCCAAACGTGCTCCTGTACCGGCTGAACGAGACACAGCAGTGCCCGTTGGATTCGGGTGGAATTTGTATTTTTGGTGAATATTTTAGTGAAAGGGGCCATTTTAAATGAGGCTGGCTTAAGGCTGCTGTTTGGGCCAGGGTTAGGGTTAAGGGGCTGGGGTTTCGGACCACGGTCGTCTTTTGACCGATTGACTCGAAATTGATCACGCATGTCCTCCTCACCGGTGGAATGAGGCTCGCCAGTTTTGGTCGGATTCTGGTGGAATTTGTATTTTACATGAATATTTTAAAGGAAAAGCGGCCATTTTTCCTCAACACCTCGGCCGATTTTTTCAATAGCTTCCAGGTCTTTGGACCGATTGACTCGAAATTTCCCCCAAACGTGCTCCTGTACCGGCTGAACGAGACACAGCAGTCCCCGTTGGATTCCGGTGAAATTTGTATTTTTGGTGAATATTTTAGTCAGAGGGACAATCTTTCATGAGGCCTGGCTTAAGGCTGAGGCTAGGGTTAGGGTTAGGGTTAGGGTTAGTGATTGGCTGGACCGATTGACCCGAAATCGATCAGGCATGTCCTCCTCACTGGTGTAAGCAGGGTCGCCAGTTTTGGTTGGATTCCGGTGGAATTTGTATTTTACATGAATATTTTAAAGAAAAGACCATTTTTCACGAAAAAATACCCCGCCGATTTATTTCAATAGCTTCCAGGTCTTTGGACCGATTGACTCGAAACTTCTCCCAAACGTGCTCCTGTACCGGCTGAACGAGACACAGCAGTGCCCGTTGGATTCGGGTGGAATTTGTATTTTTGGTGAATATTTTAGTGAAAGGGGCCATTTTAAATGAGGCTGGCTTAAGGCTGCTGTTAGGGCCAGGGTTAGGGTTAAGGGGCTGGGGTTTCGGACCACGGTCGTCTTTTGACCGATTGACTCGAAATTGATCACGCATGTCCTCCTCACCGGTGGAATGAGGCTCGCCAGTTTTGGTCGGATTCTGGTGGAATTTGTATTTTACATGAATATTTTAAAGGAAAAGCGGCCATTTTTCCTCAACACCTCGGCCGATTTTTTCAATAGCTTCCAGGTCTTTGGACCGATTGACTCGAAATTTCCCCCAAACGTGCTCCTGTACCGGCTGAACGAGACACAGCAGTCCCCGTTGTATTCGGGTGAAATTTGTATTTTTGGTGAATATTTTAGTCAGAGGGACAATCTTTCATGAGGCCTGGCTTAAGGCTAGGGTTAGGGTTAGGGTTAGGGTTAGGGTTAGTGATTGGCTGGACCGATTGACCCGAAATCGATCAGGCATGTCCTCCTCACTGGTGTAAGCAGGGTCGCCAGTTTTGGTTGGATTCCGGTGGAATTTGTATTTTACATGAATATTTTAAAGAAAAGACCATTTTTCACGAAAAAATACCCCGCCGATTTATTTCAATAGCTTCCAGGTCTTTGGACCGATTGACTCGAAACTTCTCCCAAACGTGCTCCTGTACCGGCTGAACGAGACACAGCAGTGCCCGTTGGATTCGGGTGGAATTTGTATTTTTGGTGAATATTTTAGTGAAAGGGGCCATTTTAAATGAGGCTGGCTTAAGGCTGCTGTTTGGGCCAGGGTTAGGGTTAAGGGGCTGGGGTTTCGGACCACGGTCGTCTTTTGACCGATTGACTCGAAATTGATCACGCATGTCCTCCTCACCGGTGGAATGAGGCTCGCCAGTTTTGGTCGGATTCTGGTGGAATTTGTATTTTACATGAATATTTTAAAGGAAAAGCGGCCATTTTTCCTCAACACCTCGGCCGATTTTTTCAATAGCTTCCAGGTCTTTGGACCGATTGACTCGAAATTTCCCCCAAACGTGCTCCTGTACCGGCTGGACGAGACACAGCAGTCCCCGTTGGATTCGGGTGAAATTTGTATTTTTGGTGAATATTTTAGTCAGAGGGACAATCTTTCATGAGGCCTGGCTTAAGGCTGAGGCTAGGGTTAGGGTTAGGGTTAGGGTTAGGGTTAGTGATTGGCTGGACCGATTGACCCGAAATCGATCAGGCATGTCCTCCTCACTGGTGTAAGCAGGGTCGCCAGTTTTGGTTGGATTCCGGTGGAATTTGTATTTTACATGAATATTTTAAAGAAAAGACCATTTTTCACAAAAAAGTACCCCGCCGATTTATTTCAATAGCTTCCAGGTCTTTGGACCGATTGACTCGAAACTTCTCCCAAACGTGCTCCTGTACCGGCTGAACGAGACACAGCAGTGCCCGTTGGATTCGGGTGGAATTTGTATTTTTGGTGAATATTTTAGTGAAAGGGGCCATTTTAAATGAGGCTGGCTTAAGGCTGCTGTTTGGGCCAGGGTTAGGGTTAAGGGGCTGGGGTTTCGGACCACGGTCGTCTTTTGACCGATTGACTCGAAATTGATCACGCATGTCCTCCTCACCGGTGGAATGAGGCTCGCCAGTTTTGGTCGGATTCTGGTGGAATTTGTATTTTACATGAATATTTTAAAGGAAAAGCGGCCATTTTTCCTCAACACCTCGGCCGATTTTTTCAATAGCTTCCAGGTCTTTGGACCGATTGACTCGAAATTTCCCCCAAACGTGCTCCTGTACCGGCTGAACGAGACACAGCAGTCCCCGTTGGATTCGGGTGAAATTTGTATTTTTGGTGAATATTTTAGTCAGAGGGACAATCTTTCATGAGGCCTGGCTTAAGGCTGAGGCTAGGGTTAGGGTTAGGGTTAGGGTTAGGGTTAGTGATTGGCTGGACCGATTGACCCGAAATCGATCAGGCATGTCCTCCTCACTGGTGTAAGCAGGGTCGCCAGTTTTGGTTGGATTCCGGTGGAATTTGTATTTTACATGAATATTTTAAAGAAAAGACCATTTTTCACGAAAAAATACCCCGCCGATTTATTTCAATAGCTTCCAGGTCTTTGGACCGATTGACTCGAAACTTCTCCCAAACGTGCTCCTGTACCGGCTGAACGAGACACAGCAGTGCCCGTTGGATTCGGGTGGAATTTGTATTTTTGGTGAATATTTTAGTGAAAGGGGCCATTTTAAATGAGGCTGGCTTAAGGCTGCTGTTAGGGCCAGGGTTAGGGTTAAGGGGCTGGGGTTTCGGACCACGGTCGTCTTTTGACCGATTGACTCGAAATTGATCACGCATGTCCTCCTCACCGGTGGAATGAGGCTCGCCAGTTTTGGTCGGATTCTGGTGGAATTTGTATTTTACATGAATATTTTAAAGGAAAAGCGGCCATTTTTCCTCAACACCTCGGCCGATTTTTTCAATAGCTTCCAGGTCTTTGGACCGATTGACTCGAAATTTCCCCCAAACGTGCTCCTGTACCGGCTGAACGAGACACAGCAGTCCCCGTTGGATTCGGGTGAAATTTGTATTTTTGGTGAATATTTTAGTCAGAGGGACAATCTTTCATGAGGCCTGGCTTAAGGCTGAGGCTAGGGTTAGGGTTAGGGTTAGGGTTAGTGATTGGCTGGACCGATTGACCCGAAATCGATCAGGCATGTCCTCCTCACTGGTGTAAGCAGGGTCGCCAGTTTTGGTTGGATTCCGGTGGAATTTGTATTTTACATGAATATTTTAAAGAAAAGACCATTTTTCACGAAAAAATACCCCGCCGATTTATTTCAATAGCTTCCAGGTCTTTGGACCGATTGACTCGAAACTTCTCCCAAACGTGCTCCTGTACCGGCTGAACGAGACACAGCAGTGCCCGTTGGATTCGGGTGGAATTTGTATTTTTGGTGAATATTTTAGTGAAAGGGGCCATTTTAAATGAGGCTGGCTTAAGGCTGCTGTTTGGGCCAGGGTTAGGGTTAAGGGGCTGGGGTTTCGGACCACGGTCGTCTTTTGACCGATTGACTCGAAATTGATCACGCATGTCCTCCTCACCGGTGGAATGAGGCTCGCCAGTTTTGGTCGGATTCTGGTGGAATTTGTATTTTACATGAATATTTTAAAGGAAAAGCGGCCATTTTTCCTCAACACCTCGGCCGATTTTTTCAATAGCTTCCAGGTCTTTGGACCGATTGACTCGAAATTTCCCCCAAACGTGCTCCTGTACCGGCTGAACGAGACACAGCAGTCCCCGTTGGATTCGGGTGAAATTTGTATTTTTGGTGAATATTTTAGTCAGAGGGACAATCTTTCATGAGGCCTGGCTTAAGGCTGAGGCTAGGGTTAGGGTTAGGGTTAGGGTTAGGGTTAGTGATTGGCTGGACCGATTGACCCGAAATCGATCAGGCATGTCCTCCTCACTGGTGTAAGCAGGGTCGCCAGTTTTGGTTGGATTCCGGTGGAATTTGTATTTTACATGAATATTTTAAAGAAAAGACCATTTTTCACGAAAAAATACCCCGCCGATTTATTTCAATAGCTTCCAGGTCTTTGGACCGATTGACTCGAAACTTCTCCCAAACGTGCTCCTGTACCGGCTGAACGAGACACAGCAGTGCCCGTTGGATTCGGGTGGAATTTGTATTTTTGGTGAATATTTTAGTGAAAGGGGCCATTTTAAATGAGGCTGGCTTAAGGCTGCTGTTAGGGCCAGGGTTAGGGTTAAGGGGCTGGGGTTTCGGACCACGGTCGTCTTTTGACCGATTGACTCGAAATTGATCACGCATGTCCTCCTCACCGGTGGAATGAGGCTCGCCAGTTTTGGTCGGATTCTGGTGGAATTTGTATTTTACATGAATATTTTAAAGGAAAAGCGGCCATTTTTCCTCAACACCTCGGCCGATTTTTTCAATAGCTTCCAGGTCTTTGGACCGATTGACTCGAAATTTCCCCCAAACGTGCTCCTGTACCGGCTGAACGAGACACAGCAGTCCCCGTTGGATTCGGGTGAAATTTGTATTTTTGGTGAATATTTTAGTCAGAGGGACAATCTTTCATGAGGCCTGGCTTAAGGCTGAGGCTAGGGTTAGGGTTAGGGTTAGGGTTAGTGATTGGCTGGACCGATTGACCCGAAATCGATCAGGCATGTCCTCCTCACTGGTGTAAGCAGGGTCGCCAGTTTTGGTTGGATTCCGGTGGAATTTGTATTTTACATGAATATTTTAAAGAAAAGACCATTTTTCACGAAAAAATACCCCGCCGATTTATTTCAATAGCTTCCAGGTCTTTGGACCGATTGACTCGAAACTTCTCCCAAACGTGCTCCTGTACCGGCTGAACGAGACACAGCAGTGCCCGTTGGATTCGGGTGGAATTTGTATTTTTGGTGAATATTTTAGTGAAAGGGGCCATTTTAAATGAGGCTGGCTTAAGGCTGCTGTTTGGGCCAGGGTTAGGGTTAAGGGGCTGGGGTTTCGGACCACGGTCGTCTTTTGACCGATTGACTCGAAATTGATCACGCATGTCCTCCTCACCGGTGGAATGAGGCTCGCCAGTTTTGGTCGGATTCTGGTGGAATTTGTATTTTACATGAATATTTTAAAGGAAAAGCGGCCATTTTTCCTCAACACCTCGGCCGATTTTTTCAATAGCTTCCAGGTCTTTGGACCGATTGACTCGAAATTTCCCCCAAACGTGCTCCTGTACCGGCTGAACGAGACACAGCAGTCCCCGTTGGATTCGGGTGAAATTTGTATTTTTGGTGAATATTTTAGTCAGAGGGACAATCTTTCATGAGGCCTGGCTTAAGGCTGAGGCTAGGGTTAGGGTTAGGGTTAGGGTTAGGGTTAGTGATTGGCTGGACCGATTGACCCGAAATCGATCAGGCATGTCCTCCTCACTGGTGTAAGCAGGGTCGCCAGTTTTGGTTGGATTCCGGTGGAATTTGTATTTTACATGAATATTTTAAAGAAAAGACCATTTTTCACGAAAAAATACCCCGCCGATTTATTTCAATAGCTTCCAGGTCTTTCGACCGATTGACTCGAAACTTCTCCCAAACGTGCTCCTGTACCGGCTGAACGAGACACAGCAGTGCCCGTTGGATTCGGGTGGAATTTGTATTTTTGGTGAATATTTTAGTGAAAGGGGCCATTTTAAATGAGGCTGGCTTAAGGCTGCTGTTTGGGCCAGGGTTAGGGTTAAGGGGCTGGGGTTTCGGACCACGGTCGTCTTTTGACCGATTGACTCGAAATTGATCACGCATGTCCTCCTCACCGGTGGAATGAGGCTCGCCAGTTTTGGTCGGATTCTGGTGGAATTTGTATTTTACATGAATATTTTAAAGGAAAAGCGGCCATTTTTCCTCAACACCTCGGCCGATTTTTTCAATAGCTTCCAGGTCTTTGGACCGATTGACTCGAAATTTCCCCCAAACGTGCTCCTGTACCGGCTGAACGAGACACAGCAGTCCCCGTTGGATTCGGGTGAAATTTGTATTTTTGGTGAATATTTTAGTCAGAGGGACAATCTTTCATGAGGCCTGGCTTAAGGCTGAGGCTAGGGTTAGGGTTAGGTTTAGGGTTAGGGTTAGTGATTGGCTGGACCGATTGACCCGAAATCGATCAGGCATGTCCTCCTCACTGGTGTAAGCAGGGTCGCCAGTTTTGGTTGGATTCCGGTGGAATTTGTATTTTACATGAATATTTTAAAGAAAAGACCATTTTTCACGAAAAAATACCCCGCCGATTTATTTCAATAGCTTCCAGGTCTTTGGACCGATTGACTCGAAACTTCTCCCAAACGTGCTCCTGTACCGGCTGAACGAGACACAGCAGTGCCCGTTGGATTCGGGTGGAATTTGTATTTTTGGTGAATATTTTAGTGAAAGGGGCCATTTTAAATGAGGCTGGCTTAAGGCTGCTGTTAGGGCCAGGGTTAGGGTTAAGGGGCTGGGGTTTCGGACCACGGTCGTCTTTTGACCGATTGACTCGAAATTGATCACGCATGTCCTCCTCACCGGTGGAATGAGGCTCGCCAGTTTTGGTCGGATTCTGGTGGAATTTGTATTTTACATGAATATTTTAAAGGAAAAGCGGCCATTTTTCCTCAACACCTCGGCCGATTTTTTCAATAGCTTCCAGGTCTTTGGACCGATTGACTCGAAATTTCCCCCAAACGTGCTCCTGTACCGGCTGAACGAGACACAGCAGTCCCCGTTGGATTCGGGTGAAATTTGTATTTTTGGTGAATATTTTAGTCAGAGGGACAATCTTTCATGAGGCCTGGCTTAAGGCTGAGGCTAGGGTTAGGGTTAGGGTTAGGGTTAGTGATTGGCTGGACCGATTGACCCGAAATCGATCAGGCATGTCCTCCTCACTGGTGTAAGCAGGGTCGCCAGTTTTGGTTGGATTCCGGTGGAATTTGTATTTTACATGAATATTTTAAAGAAAAGACCATTTTTCACGAAAAAATACCCCGCCGATTTATTTCAATAGCTTCCAGGTCTTTCGACCGATTGACTCGAAACTTCTCCCAAACGTGCTCCTGTACCGGCTGAACGAGACACAGCAGTGCCCGTTGGATTCGGGTGGAATTTGTATTTTTGGTGAATATTTTAGTGAAAGGGGCCATTTTAAATGAGGCTGGCTTAAGGCTGCTGTTTGGGCCAGGGTTAGGGTTAAGGGGCTGGGGTTTCGGACCACGGTCGTCTTTTGACCGATTGACTCGAAATTGATCACGCATGTCCTCCTCACCGGTGGAATGAGGCTCGCCAGTTTTGGTCGGATTCTGGTGGAATTTGTATTTTACATGAATATTTTAAAGGAAAAGCGGCCATTTTTCCTCAACACCTCGGCCGATTTTTTCAATAGCTTCCAGGTCTTTGGACCGATTGACTCGAAATTTCCCCCAAACGTGCTCCTGTACCGGCTGAACGAGACACAGCAGTCCCCGTTGGATTCGGGTGAAATTTGTATTTTTGGTGAATATTTTAGTCAGAGGGACAATCTTTCATGAGGCCTGGCTTAAGGCTGAGGCTAGGGTTAGGGTTAGGGTTAGGGTTAGGGTTAGTGATTGGCTGGACCGATTGACCCGAAATCGATCAGGCATGTCCTCCTCACTGGTGTAAGCAGGGTCGCCAGTTTTGGTTGGATTCCGGTGGAATTTGTATTTTACATGAATATTTTAAAGAAAAGACCATTTTTCACGAAAAAATACCCCGCCGATTTATTTCAATAGCTTCCAGGTCTTTGGACCGATTGACTCGAAACTTCTCCCAAACGTGCTCCTGTACCGGCTGAACGAGACACAGCAGTGCCCGTTGGATTCGGGTGGAATTTGTATTTTTGGTGAATATTTTAGTGAAAGGGGCCATTTTAAATGAGGCTGGCTTAAGGCTGCTGTTAGGGCCAGGGTTAGGGTTAAGGGGCTGGGGTTTCGGACCACGGTCGTCTTTTGACCGATTGACTCGAAATTGATCACGCATGTCCTCCTCACCGGTGGAATGAGGCTCGCCAGTTTTGGTCGGATTCTGGTGGAATTTGTATTTTACATGAATATTTTAAAGGAAAAGCGGCCATTTTTCCTCAACACCTCGGCCGATTTTTTCAATAGCTTCCAGGTCTTTGGACCGATTGACTCGAAATTTCCCCCAAACGTGCTCCTGTACCGGCTGAACGAGACACAGCAGTCCCCGTTGGATTCGGGTGAAATTTGTATTTTTGGTGAATATTTTAGTCAGAGGGACAATCTTTCATGAGGCCTGGCTTAAGGCTGAGGCTAGGGTTAGGGTTAGGTTTAGGGTTAGGGTTAGTGATTGGCTGGACCGATTGACCCGAAATCGATCAGGCATGTCCTCCTCACTGGTGTAAGCAGGGTCGCCAGTTTTGGTTGGATTCCGGTGGAATTTGTATTTTACATGAATATTTTAAAGAAAAGACCATTTTTCACGAAAAAATACCCCGCCGATTTATTTCAATAGCTTCCAGGTCTTTGGACCGATTGACTCGAAACTTCTCCCAAACGTGCTCCTGTACCGGCTGAACGAGACACAGCAGTGCCCGTTGGATTCGGGTGGAATTTGTATTTTTGGTGAATATTTTAGTGAAAGGGGCCATTTTAAATGAGGCTGGCTTAAGGCTGCTGTTTGGGCCAGGGTTAGGGTTAAGGGGCTGGGGTTTCGGACCACGGTCGTCTTTTGACCGATTGACTCGAAATTGATCACGCATGTCCTCCTCACCGGTGGAATGAGGCTCGCCAGTTTTGGTCGGATTCTGGTGGAATTTGTATTTTACATGAATATTTTAAAGGAAAAGCGGCCATTTTTCCTCAACACCTCGGCCGATTTTTTCAATAGCTTCCAGGTCTTTGGACCGATTGACTCGAAATTTCCCCCAAACGTGCTCCTGTACCGGCTGAACGAGACACAGCAGTCCCCGTTGGATTCGGGTGAAATTTGTATTTTTGGTGAATATTTTAGTCAGAGGGACAATCTTTCATGAGGCCTGGCTTAAGGCTGAGGCTAGGGTTAGGGTTAGGGTTAGGGTTAGGGTTAGTGATTGGCTGGACCGATTGACCCGAAATCGATCAGGCATGTCCTCCTCACTGGTGTAAGCAGGGTCGCCAGTTTTGGTTGGATTCCGGTGGAATTTGTATTTTACATGAATATTTTAAAGAAAAGACCATTTTTCACGAAAAAATACCCCGCCGATTTATTTCAATAGCTTCCAGGTCTTTGGACCGATTGACTCGAAACTTCTCCCAAACGTGCTCCTGTACCGGCTGAACGAGACACAGCAGTGCCCGTTGGATTCGGGTGGAATTTGTATTTTTGGTGAATATTTTAGTGAAAGGGGCCATTTTAAATGAGGCTGGCTTAAGGCTGCTGTTTGGGCCAGGGTTAGGGTTAAGGGGCTGGGGTTTCGGACCACGGTCGTCTTTTGACCGATTGACTCGAAATTGATCACGCATGTCCTCCTCACCGGTGGAATGAGGCTCGCCAGTTTTGGTCGGATTCTGGTGGAATTTGTATTTTACATGAATATTTTAAAGGAAAAGCGGCCATTTTTCCTCAACACCTCGGCCAATTTTTTCAATAGCTTCCAGGTCTTTGGACCGATTGACTTGAAATTTCCCCCAAACGTGCTCCTGTACCGGCTGAACGAGACACAGCAGTCCCCGTTGGATTCGGGTGAAATTTGTATTTTTGGTGAATATTTTAGTCAGAGGGACAATCTTTCATGAGGCCTGGCTTAAGGCTGAGGCTAGGGTTAGGGTTAGGGTTAGGGTTAGGGTTAGTGATTGGCTGGACCGATTGACCCGAAATCGATCAGGCATGTCCTCCTCACTGGTGTAAGCAGGGTCGCCAGTTTTGGTTGGATTCCGGTGGAATTTGTATTTTACATGAATATTTTAAAGAAAAGACCATTTTTCACGAAAAAATACCCCGCCGATTTATTTCAATAGCTTCCAGGTCTTTGGACCGATTGACTCGAAACTTCTCCCAAACGTGCTCCTGTACCGGCTGAACGAGACACAGCAGTGCCCGTTGGATTCGGGTGGAATTTGTATTTTTGGTGAATATTTTAGTGAAAGGGGCCATTTTAAATGAGGCTGGCTTAAGGCTGCTGTTTGGGCCAGGGTTAGGGTTAAGGGGCTGGGGTTTCGGACCACGGTCGTCTTTTGACCGATTGACTCGAAATTGATCACGCATGTCCTCCTCACCGGTGGAATGAGGCTCGCCAGTTTTGGTCGGATTCTGGTGGAATTTGTATTTTACATGAATATTTTAAAGGAAAAGCGGCCATTTTTCCTCAACACCTCGGCCGATTTTTTCAATAGCTTCCAGGTCTTTGGACCGATTGACTCGAAATTTCCCCCAAACGTGCTCCTGTACCGGCTGAACGAGACACAGCAGTCCCCGTTGGATTCGGGTGAAATTTGTATTTTTGGTGAATATTTTAGTCAGAGGGACAATCTTTCATGAGGCCTGGCTTAAGGCTGAGGCTAGGGTTAGGGTTAGGTTTAGGGTTAGGGTTAGTGATTGGCTGGACCGATTGACCCGAAATCGATCAGGCATGTCCTCCTCACTGGTGTAAGCAGGGTCGCCAGTTTTGGTTGGATTCCGGTGGAATTTGTATTTTACATGAATATTTTAAAGAAAAGACCATTTTTCACGAAAAAATACCCCGCCGATTTATTTCAATAGCTTCCAGGTCTTTGGACCGATTGACTCGAAACTTCTCCCAAACGTGCTCCTGTACCGGCTGAACGAGACACAGCAGTGCCCGTTGGATTCGGGTGGAATTTGTATTTTTGGTGAATATTTTAGTGAAAGGGGCCATTTTAAATGAGGCTGGCTTAAGGCTGCTGTTAGGGCCAGGGTTAGGGTTAAGGGGCTGGGGTTTCGGACCACGGTCGTCTTTTGACCGATTGACTCGAAATTGATCACGCATGTCCTCCTCACCGGTGGAATGAGGCTCGCCAGTTTTGGTCGGATTCTGGTGGAATTTGTATTTTACATGAATATTTTAAAGGAAAAGCGGCCATTTTTCCTCAACACCTCGGCCGATTTTTTCAATAGCTTCCAGGTCTTTGGACCGATTGACTCGAAATTTCCCCCAAACGTGCTCCTGTACCGGCTGCACGAGACACAGCAGTCCCCGTTGGATTCGGGTGAAATTTGTATTTTTGGTGAATATTTTAGTCAGAGGGACAATCTTTCATGAGGCCTGGCTTAAGGCTGAGGCTAGGGTTAGGGTTAGGGTTAGGGTTAGTGATTGGCTGGACCGATTGACCCGAAATCGATCAGGCATGTCCTCCTCACTGGTGTAAGCAGGGTCGCCAGTTTTGGTTGGATTCCGGTGGAATTTGTATTTTACATGAATATTTTAAAGAAAAGACCATTTTTCACGAAAAAATACCCCGCCGATTTATTTCAATAGCTTCCAGGTCTTTCGACCGATTGACTCGAAACTTCTCCCAAACGTGCTCCTGTACCGGCTGAACGAGACACAGCAGTGCCCGTTGGATTCGGGTGGAATTTGTATTTTTGGTGAATATTTTAGTGAAAGGGGCCATTTTAAATGAGGCTGGCTTAAGGCTGCTGTTTGGGCCAGGGTTAGGGTTAAGGGGCTGGGGTTTCGGACCACGGTCGTCTTTTGACCGATTGACTCGAAATTGATCACGCATGTCCTCCTCACCGGTGGAATGAGGCTCGCCAGTTTTGGTCGGATTCTGGTGGAATTTGTATTTTACATGAATATTTTAAAGGAAAAGCGGCCATTTTTCCTCAACACCTCGGCCGATTTTTTCAATAGCTTCCAGGTCTTTGGACCGATTGACTCGAAATTTCCCCCAAACGTGCTCCTGTACCGGCTGAACGAGACACAGCAGTCCCCGTTGGATTCGGGTGAAATTTGTATTTTTGGTGAATATTTTAGTCAGAGGGACAATCTTTCATGAGGCCTGGCTTAAGGCTGAGGCTAGGGTTAGGGTTAGGGTTAGGGTTAGGGTTAGGGTTAGTGATTGGCTGGACCGATTGACCCGAAATCGATCAGGCATGTCCTCCTCACTGGTGTAAGCAGGGTCGCCAGTTTTGGTTGGATTCCGGTGGAATTTGTATTTTACATGAATATTTTAAAGAAAAGACCATTTTTCACGAAAAAATACCCCGCCGATTTATTTCAATAGCTTCCAGGTCTTTGGACCGATTGACTCGAAACTTCTCCCAAACGTGCTCCTGTACCGGCTGAACGAGACACAGCAGTGCCCGTTGGATTCGGGTGGAATTTGTATTTTTGGTGAATATTTTAGTGAAAGGGGCCATTTTAAATGAGGCTGGCTTAAGGCTGCTGTTTGGGCCAGGGTTAGGGTTAAGGGGCTGGGGTTTCGGACCACGGTCGTCTTTTGACCGATTGACTCGAAATTGATCACGCATGTCCTCCTCACCGGTGGAATGAGGCTCGCCAGTTTTGGTCGGATTCTGGTGGAATTTGTATTTTACATGAATATTTTAAAGGAAAAGCGGCCATTTTTCCTCAACACCTCGGCCGATTTTTTCAATAGCTTCCAGGTCTTTGGACCGATTGACTCGAAATTTCCCCCAAACGTGCTCCTGTACCGGCTGAACGAGACACAGCAGTCCCCGTTGGATTCGGGTGAAATTTGTATTTTTGGTGAATATTTTAGTCAGAGGGACAATCTTTCATGAGGCCTGGCTTAAGGCTGAGGCTAGGGTTAGGGTTAGGGTTAGGGTTAGGGTTAGGGTTAGTGATTGGCTGGACCGATTGACCCGAAATCGATCAGGCATGTCCTCCTCACTGGTGTAAGCAGGGTCGCCAGTTTTGGTTGGATTCCGGTGGAATTTGTATTTTACATGAATATTTTAAAGAAAAGACCATTTTTCACGAAAAAATACCCCGCCGATTTATTTCAATAGCTTCCAGGTCTTTGGACCGATTGACTCGAAACTTCTCCCAAACGTGCTCCTGTACCGGCTGAACGAGACACAGCAGTGCCCGTTGGATTCGGGTGGAATTTGTATTTTTGGTGAATATTTTAGTGAAAGGGGCCATTTTAAATGAGGCTGGCTTAAGGCTGCTGTTTGGGCCAGGGTTAGGGTTAAGGGGCTGGGGTTTCGGACCACGGTCGTCTTTTGACCGATTGACTCGAAATTGATCACGCATGTCCTCCTCACCGGTGGAATGAGGCTCGCCAGTTTTGGTCGGATTCTGGTGGAATTTGTATTTTACATGAATATTTTAAAGGAAAAGCGGCCATTTTTCCTCAACACCTCGGCCGATTTTTTCAATAGCTTCCAGGTCTTTGGACCGATTGACTCGAAATTTCCCCCAAACGTGCTCCTGTACCGGCTGAACGAGACACAGCAGTCCCCGTTGGATTCGGGTGAAATTTGTATTTTTGGTGAATATTTTAGTCAGAGGGACAATCTTTCATGAGGCCTGGCTTAAGGCTGAGGCTAGGGTTAGGGTTAGGTTTAGGGTTAGGGTTAGTGATTGGCTGGACCGATTGACCCGAAATCGATCAGGCATGTCCTCCTCACTGGTGTAAGCAGGGTCGCCAGTTTTGGTTGGATTCCGGTGGAATTTGTATTTTACATGAATATTTTAAAGAAAAGACCATTTTTCACGAAAAAATACCCCGCCGATTTATTTCAATAGCTTCCAGGTCTTTCGACCGATTGACTCGAAACTTCTCCCAAACGTGCTCCTGTACCGGCTGAACGAGACACAGCAGTGCCCGTTGGATTCGGGTGGAATTTGTATTTTTGGTGAATATTTTAGTGAAAGGGGCCATTTTAAATGAGGCTGGCTTAAGGCTGCTGTTTGGGCCAGGGTTAGGGTTAAGGGGCTGGGGTTTCGGACCACGGTCGTCTTTTGACCGATTGACTCGAAATTGATCACGCATGTCCTCCTCACCGGTGGAATGAGGCTCGCCAGTTTTGGTCGGATTCTGGTGGAATTTGTATTTTACATGAATATTTTAAAGGAAAAGCGGCCATTTTTCCTCAACACCTCGGCCGATTTTTTCAATAGCTTCCAGGTCTTTGGACCGATTGACTCGAAATTTCCCCCAAACGTGCTCCTGTACCGGCTGAACGAGACACAGCAGTCCCCGTTGGATTCGGGTGAAATTTGTATTTTTGGTGAATATTTTAGTCAGAGGGACAATCTTTCATGAGGCCTGGCTTAAGGCTGAGGCTAGGGTTAGGGTTAGGGTTAGGGTTAGGGTTAGTGATTGGCTGGACCGATTGACCCGAAATCGATCAGGCATGTCCTCCTCACTGGTGTAAGCAGGGTCGCCAGTTTTGGTTGGATTCCGGTGGAATTTGTATTTTACATGAATATTTTAAAGAAAAGACCATTTTTCACGAAAAAATACCCCGCCGATTTATTTCAATAGCTTCCAGGTCTTTGGACCGATTGACTCGAAACTTCTCCCAAACGTGCTCCTGTACCGGCTGAACGAGACACAGCAGTGCCCGTTGGATTCGGGTGGAATTTGTATTTTTGGTGAATATTTTAGTGAAAGGGGCCATTTTAAATGAGGCTGGCTTAAGGCTGCTGTTTGGGCCAGGGTTAGGGTTAAGGGGCTGGGGTTTCGGACCACGGTCGTCTTTTGACCGATTGACTCGAAATTGATCACGCATGTCCTCCTCACCGGTGGAATGAGGCTCGCCAGTTTTGGTCGGATTCTGGTGGAATTTGTATTTTACATGAATATTTTAAAGGAAAAGCGGCCATTTTTCCTCAACACCTCGGCCGATTTTTTCAATAGCTTCCAGGTCTTTGGACCGATTGACTTGAAATTTCCCCCAAACGTGCTCCTGTACCGGCTGAACGAGACACAGCAGTCCCCGTTGGATTCGGGTGAAATTTGTATTTTTGGTGAATATTTTAGTCAGAGGGACAATCTTTCATGAGGCCTGGCTTAAGGCTGAGGCTAGGGTTAGGGTTAGGGTTAGGGTTAGGGTTAGTGATTGGCTGGACCGATTGACCCGAAATCGATCAGGCATGTCCTCCTCACTGGTGTAAGCAGGGTCGCCAGTTTTGGTTGGATTCCGGTGGAATTTGTATTTTACATGAATATTTTAAAGAAAAGACCATTTTTCACGAAAAAATACCCCGCCGATTTATTTCAATAGCTTCCAGGTCTTTGGACCGATTGACTCGAAACTTCTCCCAAACGTGCTCCTGTACCGGCTGAACGAGACACAGCAGTGCCCGTTGGATTCGGGTGGAATTTGTATTTTTGGTGAATATTTTAGTGAAAGGGGCCATTTTAAATGAGGCTGGCTTAAGGCTGCTGTTTGGGCCAGGGTTAGGGTTAAGGGGCTGGGGTTTCGGACCACGGTCGTCTTTTGACCGATTGACTCGAAATTGATCACGCATGTCCTCCTCACCGGTGGAATGAGGCTCGCCAGTTTTGGTCGGATTCTGGTGGAATTTGTATTTTACATGAATATTTTAAAGGAAAAGCGGCCATTTTTCCTCAACACCTCGGCCGATTTTTTCAATAGCTTCCAGGTCTTTGGACCGATTGACTCGAAATTTCCCCCAAACGTGCTCCTGTACCGGCTGAACGAGACACAGCAGTCCCCGTTGGATTCGGGTGAAATTTGTATTTTTGGTGAATATTTTAGTCAGAGGGACAATCTTTCATGAGGCCTGGCTTAAGGCTGAGGCTAGGGTTAGGGTTAGGTTTAGGGTTAGGGTTAGTGATTGGCTGGACCGATTGACCCGAAATCGATCAGGCATGTCCTCCTCACTGGTGTAAGCAGGGTCGCCAGTTTTGGTTGGATTCCGGTGGAATTTGTATTTTACATGAATATTTTAAAGAAAAGACCATTTTTCACGAAAAAATACCCCGCCGATTTATTTCAATAGCTTCCAGGTCTTTGGACCGATTGACTCGAAACTTCTCCCAAACGTGCTCCTGTACCGGCTGAACGAGACACAGCAGTGCCCGTTGGATTCGGGTGGAATTTGTATTTTTGGTGAATATTTTAGTGAAAGGGGCCATTTTAAATGAGGCTGGCTTAAGGCTGCTGTTAGGGCCAGGGTTAGGGTTAAGGGGCTGGGGTTTCGGACCACGGTCGTCTTTTGACCGATTGACTCGAAATTGATCACGCATGTCCTCCTCACCGGTGGAATGAGGCTCGCCAGTTTTGGTCGGATTCTGGTGGAATTTGTATTTTACATGAATATTTTAAAGGAAAAGCGGCCATTTTTCCTCAACACCTCGGCCGATTTTTTCAATAGCTTCCAGGTCTTTGGACCGATTGACTCGAAATTTCCCCCAAACGTGCTCCTGTACCGGCTGAACGAGACACAGCAGTCCCCGTTGGATTCGGGTGAAATTTGTATTTTTGGTGAATATTTTAGTCAGAGGGACAATCTTTCATGAGGCCTGGCTTAAGGCTGAGGCTAGGGTTAGGGTTAGGGTTAGGGTTAGTGATTGGCTGGACCGATTGACCCGAAATCGATCAGGCATGTCCTCCTCACTGGTGTAAGCAGGGTCGCCAGTTTTGGTTGGATTCCGGTGGAATTTGTATTTTACATGAATATTTTAAAGAAAAGACCATTTTTCACGAAAAAATACCCCGCCGATTTATTTCAATAGCTTCCAGGTCTTTGGACCGATTGACTCGAAACTTCTCCCAAACGTGCTCCTGTACCGGCTGAACGAGACACAGCAGTGCCCGTTGGATTCGGGTGGAATTTGTATTTTTGGTGAATATTTTAGTGAAAGGGGCCATTTTAAATGAGGCTGGCTTAAGGCTGCTGTTTGGGCCAGGGTTAGGGTTAAGGGGCTGGGGTTTCGGACCACGGTCGTCTTTTGACCGATTGACTCGAAATTGATCACGCATGTCCTCCTCACCGGTGGAATGAGGCTCGCCAGTTTTGGTCGGATTCTGGTGGAATTTGTATTTTACATGAATATTTTAAAGGAAAAGCGACCATTTTTCCTCAACACCTCGGCCGATTTTTTCAATAGCTTCCAGGTCTTTGGACCGATTGACTCGAAATTTCCCCCAAACGTGCTCCTGTACCGGCTGAACGAGACACAGCAGTCCCCGTTGGATTCGGGTGAAATTTGTATTTTTGGTGAATATTTTAGTCAGAGGGACAATCTTTCATGAGGCCTGGCTTAAGGCTGAGGCTAGGGTTAGGGTTAGGGTTAGGGTTAGGGTTAGTGATTGGCTGGACCGATTGACCCGAAATCGATCAGGCATGTCCTCCTCACTGGTGTAAGCAGGGTCGCCAGTTTTGGTTGGATTCCGGTGGAATTTGTATTTTACATGAATATTTTAAAGAAAAGACCATTTTTCACGAAAAAATACCCCGCCGATTTATTTCAATAGCTTCCAGGTCTTTGGACCGATTGACTCGAAACTTCTCCCAAACGTGCTCCTGTACCGGCTGAACGAGACACAGCAGTGCCCGTTGGATTCGGGTGGAATTTGTATTTTTGGTGAATATTTTAGTGAAAGGGGCCATTTTAAATGAGGCTGGCTTAAGGCTGCTGTTTGGGCCAGGGTTAGGGTTAAGGGGCTGGGGTTTCGGACCACGGTCGTCTTTTGACCGATTGACTCGAAATTGATCACGCATGTCCTCCTCACCGGTGGAATGAGGCTCGCCAGTTTTGGTCGGATTCTGGTGGAATTTGTATTTTACATGAATATTTTAAAGGAAAAGCGGCCATTTTTCCTCAACACCTCGGCCGATTTTTTCAATAGCTTCCAGGTCTTTGGACCGATTGACTCGAAATTTCCCCCAAACGTGCTCCTGTACCGGCTGAACGAGACACAGCAGTCCCCGTTGGATTCGGGTGAAATTTGTATTTTTGGTGAATATTTTAGTCAGAGGGACAATCTTTCATGAGGCCTGGCTTAAGGCTGAGGCTAGGGTTAGGGTTAGGGTTAGGGTTAGTGATTGGCTGGACCGATTGACCCGAAATCGATCAGGCATGTCCTCCTCACTGGTGTAAGCAGGGTCGCCAGTTTTGGTTGGATTCCGGTGGAATTTGTATTTTACATGAATATTTTAAAGAAAAGACCATTTTTCACGAAAAAATACCCCGCCGATTTATTTCAATAGCTTCCAGGTCTTTGGACCGATTGACTCGAAACTTCTCCCAAACGTGCTCCTGTACCGGCTGAATGAGACACAGCAGTGCCCGTTGGATTCGGGTGGAATTTGTATTTTTGGTGAATATTTTAGTGAAAGGGGCCATTTTAAATGAGGCTGGCTTAAGGCTGCTGTTAGGGCCAGGGTTAGGGTTAAGGGGCTGGGGTTTCGGACCACGGTCGTCTTTTGACCGATTGACTCGAAATTGATCACGCATGTCCTCCTCACCGGTGGAATGAGGCTCGCCAGTTTTGGTCGGATTCTGGTGGAATTTGTATTTTACATGAATATTTTAAAGGAAAAGCGGCCATTTTTCCTCAACACCTCGGCCGATTTTTTCAATAGCTTCCAGGTCTTTGGACCGATTGACTCGAAATTTCCCCCAAACGTGCTCCTGTACCGGCTGAACGAGACACAGCAGTCCCCGTTGGATTCGGGTGAAATTTGTATTTTTGGTGAATATTTTAGTCAGAGGGACAATCTTTCATGAGGCCTGGCTTAAGGCTGAGGCTAGGGTTAGGGTTAGGGTTAGGGTTAGTGATTGGCTGGACCGATTGACCCGAAATCGATCAGGCATGTCCTCCTCACTGGTGTAAGCAGGGTCGCCAGTTTTGGTTGGATTCCGGTGGAATTTGTATTTTACATGAATATTTTAAAGAAAAGACCATTTTTCACGAAAAAATACCCCGCCGATTTATTTCAATAGCTTCCAGGTCTTTGGACCGATTGACTCGAAACTTCTCCCAAACGTGCTCCTGTACCGGCTGAACGAGACACAGCAGTGCCCGTTGGATTCGGGTGGAATTTGTATTTTTGGTGAATATTTTAGTGAAAGGGGCCATTTTAAATGAGGCTGGCTTAAGGCTGCTGTTTGGGCCAGGGTTAGGGTTAAGGGGCTGGGGTTTCGGACCACGGTCGTCTTTTGACCGATTGACTCGAAATTGATCACGCATGTCCTCCTCACCGGTGGAATGAGGCTCGCCAGTTTTGGTCGGATTCTGGTGGAATTTGTATTTTACATGAATATTTTAAAGGAAAAGCGGCCATTTTTCCTCAACACCTCGGCCGATTTTTTCAATAGCTTCCAGGTCTTTGGACCGATTGACTCGAAATTTCCCCCAAACGTGCTCCTGTACCGGCTGAACGAGACACAGCAGTCCCCGTTGGATTCGGGTGAAATTTGTATTTTTGGTGAATATTTTAGTCAGAGGGACAATCTTTCATGAGGCCTGGCTTAAGGCTGAGGCTAGGGTTAGGGTTAGGGTTAGTGATTGGCTGGACCGATTGACCCGAAATCGATCAGGCATGTCCTCCTCACTGGTGTAAGCAGGGTCGCCAGTTTTGGTTGGATTCCGGTGGAATTTGTATTTTACATGAATATTTTAAAGAAAAGACCATTTTTCACGAAAAAATACCCCGCCGATTTATTTCAATAGCTTCCAGGTCTTTGGACCGATTGACTCGAAACTTCTCCCAAACGTGCTCCTGTACCGGCTGAACGAGACACAGCAGTGCCCGTTGGATTCGGGTGGAATTTGTATTTTTGGTGAATATTTTAGTGAAAGGGGCCATTTTAAATGAGGCTGGCTTAAGGCTGCTGTTTGGGCCAGGGTTAGGGTTAAGGGGCTGGGGTTTCGGACCACGGTCGTCTTTTGACCGATTGACTCGAAATTGATCACGCATGTCCTCCTCACCGGTGGAATGAGGCTCGCCAGTTTTGGTCGGATTCTGGTGGAATTTGTATTTTACATGAATATTTTAAAGGAAAAGCGGCCATTTTTCCTCAACACCTCGGCCGATTTTTTCAATAGCTTCCAGGTCTTTGGACCGATTGACTCGAAATTTCCCCCAAACGTGCTCCTGTACCGGCTGAACGAGACACAGCAGTCCCCGTTGGATTCGGGTGAAATTTGTATTTTTGGTGAATATTTTAGTCAGAGGGACAATCTTTCATGAGGCCTGGCTTAAGGCTGAGGCTAGGGTTAGGGTTAGGGTTAGGGTTAGGGTTAGTGATTGGCTGGACCGATTGACCCGAAATCGATCAGGCATGTCCTCCTCACTGGTGTAAGCAGGGTCGCCAGTTTTGGTTGGATTCCGGTGGAATTTGTATTTTACATGAATATTTTAAAGAAAAGACCATTTTTCACGAAAAAATACCCCGCCGATTTATTTCAATAGCTTCCAGGTCTTTCGACCGATTGACTCGAAACTTCTCCCAAACGTGCTCCTGTACCGGCTGAACGAGACACAGCAGTGCCCGTTGGATTCGGGTGGAATTTGTATTTTTGGTGAATATTTTAGTGAAAGGGGCCATTTTAAATGAGGCTGGCTTAAGGCTGCTGTTTGGGCCAGGGTTAGGGTTAAGGGGCTGGGGTTTCGGACCACGGTCGTCTTTTGACCGATTGACTCGAAATTGATCACGCATGTCCTCCTCACCGGTGGAATGAGGCTCGCCAGTTTTGGTCGGATTCTGGTGGAATTTGTATTTTACATGAATATTTTAAAGGAAAAGCGGCCATTTTTCCTCAACACCTCGGCCGATTTTTTCAATAGCTTCCAGGTCTTTGGACCGATTGACTCGAAATTTCCCCCAAACGTGCTCCTGTACCGGCTGAACGAGACACAGCAGTCCCCGTTGGATTCGGGTGAAATTTGTATTTTTGGTGAATATTTTAGTCAGAGGGACAATCTTTCATGAGGCCTGGCTTAAGGCTGAGGCTAGGGTTAGGGTTAGGGTTAGGGTTAGGGTTAGTGATTGGCTGGACCGATTGACCCGAAATCGATCAGGCATGTCCTCCTCACTGGTGTAAGCAGGGTCGCCAGTTTTGGTTGGATTCCGGTGGAATTTGTATTTTACATGAATATTTTAAAGAAAAGACCATTTTTCACGAAAAAATACCCCGCCGATTTATTTCAATAGCTTCCAGGTCTTTCGACCGATTGACTCGAAACTTCTCCCAAACGTGCTCCTGTACCGGCTGAACGAGACACAGCAGTGCCCGTTGGATTCGGGTGGAATTTGTATTTTTGGTGAATATTTTAGTGAAAGGGGCCATTTTAAATGAGGCTGGCTTAAGGCTGCTGTTTGGGCCAGGGTTAGGGTTAAGGGGCTGGGGTTTCGGACCACGGTCGTCTTTTGACCGATTGACTCGAAATTGATCACGCATGTCCTCCTCACCGGTGGAATGAGGCTCGCCAGTTTTGGTCGGATTCTGGTGGAATTTGTATTTTACATGAATATTTTAAAGGAAAAGCGGCCATTTTTCCTCAACACCTCGGCCGATTTTGTCAATAGCCTCCAGGTCTTTGGACCGATTGACTCGAAATTTCCCCCAAACGTGCTCCTGTACCGGCTGAACGAGACACAGCAGTCCCCGTTGGATTCGGGTGAAATTTGTATTTTTGGTGAATATTTTAGTCAGAGGGACAATCTTTCATGAGGCCTGGCTTAAGGCTGAGGCTAGGGTTAGGGTTAGGGTTAGGGTTAGGGTTAGTGATTGGCTGGACCGATTGACCCGAAATCGATCAGGCATGTCCTCCTCACTGGTGTAAGCAGGGTCGCCAGTTTTGGTTGGATTCCGGTGGAATTTGTATTTTACATGAATATTTTAAAGAAAAGACCATTTTTCACGAAAAAATACCCCGCCGATTTATTTCAATAGCTTCCAGGTCTTTGGACCGATTGACTCGAAACTTCTCCCAAACGTGCTCCTGTACCGGCTGAACGAGACACAGCAGTGCCCGTTGGATTCGGGTGGAATTTGTATTTTTGGTGAATATTTTAGTGAAAGGGGCCATTTTAAATGAGGCTGGCTTAAGGCTGCTGTTTGGGCCAGGGTTAGGGTTAAGGGGCTGGGGTTTCGGACCACGGTCGTCTTTTGACCGATTGACTCGAAATTGATCACGCATGTCCTCCTCACCGGTGGAATGAGGCTCGCCAGTTTTGGTCGGATTCTGGTGGAATTTGTATTTTACATGAATATTTTAAAGGAAAAGCGGCCATTTTTCCTCAACACCTCGGCCGATTTTTTCAATAGCTTCCAGGTCTTTGGACCGATTGACTCGAAATTTCCCCCAAACGTGCTCCTGTACCGGCTGAACGAGACACAGCAGTCCCCGTTGGATTCGGGTGAAATTTGTATTTTTGGTGAATATTTTAGTCAGAGGGACAATCTTTCATGAGGCCTGGCTTAAGGCTGAGGCTAGGGTTAGGGTTAGGGTTAGGGTTAGTGATTGGCTGGACCGATTGACCCGAAATCGATCAGGCATGTCCTCCTCACTGGTGTTAGCAGGGTCGCCAGTTTTGGTTGGATTCCGGTGGAATTTGTATTTTACATGAATATTTTAAAGAAAACACCATTTTTCACGAAAAAATACCCCGCCGATTTATTTCAATAGCTTCCAGGTCTTTCGACCGATTGACTCGAAACTTCTCCCAAACGTGCTCCTGTACCGGCTGAACGAGACACAGCAGTGCCCGTTGGATTCGGGTGGAATTTGTATTTTTGGTGAATATTTTAGTGAAAGGGGCCATTTTAAATGAGGCTGGCTTAAGGCTGCTGTTTGGGCCAGGGTTAGGGTTAAGGGGCTGGGGTTTCGGACCACGGTCGTCTTTTGACCGATTGACTCGAAATTGATCACGCATGTCCTCCTCACCGGTGGAATGAGGCTCGCCAGTTTTGGTCGGATTCTGGTGGAATTTGTATTTTACATGAATATTTTAAAGGAAAAGCGGCCATTTTTCCTCAACACCTCGGCCGATTTTTTCAATAGCTTCCAGGTCTTTGGACCGATTGACTCGAAATTTCCCCCAAACGTGCTCCTGTACCGGCTGAACGAGACACAGCAGTCCCCGTTGGATTCGGGTGAAATTTGTATTTTTGGTGAATATTTTAGTCAGAGGGACAATCTTTCATGAGGCCTGGCTTAAGGCTGAGGCTAGGGTTAGGGTTAGGGTTAGGGTTAGGGTTAGTGATTGGCTGGACCGATTGACCCGAAATCGATCAGGCATGTCCTCCTCACTGGTGTAAGCAGGGTCGCCAGTTTTGGTTGGATTCCGGTGGAATTTGTATTTTACATGAATATTTTAAAGAAAAGACCATTTTTCACGAAAAAATACCCCGCCGATTTATTTCAATAGCTTCCAGGTCTTTGGACCGATTGACTCGAAACTTCTCCCAAACGTGCTCCTGTACCGGCTGAACGAGACACAGCAGTGCCCGTTGGATTCGGGTGGAATTTGTATTTTTGGTGAATATTTTAGTGAAAGGGGCCATTTTAAATGAGGCTGGCTTAAGGCTGCTGTTTGGGCCAGGGTTAGGGTTAAGGGGCTGGGGTTTCGGACCACGGTCGTCTTTTGACCGATTGACTCGAAATTGATCACGCATGTCCTCCTCACCGGTGGAATGAGGCTCGCCAGTTTTGGTCGGATTCTGGTGGAATTTGTATTTTACATGAATATTTTAAAGGAAAAGCGGCCATTTTTCCTCAACACCTCGGCCGATTTTTTCAATAGCTTCCAGGTCTTTGGACCGATTGACTCGAAATTTCCCCCAAACGTGCTCCTGTACCGGCTGAACGAGACACAGCAGTCCCCGTTGGATTCGGGTGAAATTTGTATTTTTGGTGAATATTTTAGTCAGAGGGACAATCTTTCATGAGGCCTGGCTTAAGGCTGAGGCTAGGGTTAGGGTTAGGGTTAGGGTTAGGGTTAGTGATTGGCTGGACCGATTGACCCGAAATCGATCAGGCATGTCCTCCTCACTGGTGTAAGCAGGGTCGCCAGTTTTGGTTGGATTCCGGTGGAATTTGTATTTTACATGAATATTTTAAAGAAAAGACCATTTTTCACGAAAAAATACCCCGCCGATTTATTTCAATAGCTTCCAGGTCTTTGGACCGATTGACTCGAAACTTCTCCCAAACGTGCTCCTGTACCGGCTGAACGAGACACAGCAGTGCCCGTTGGATTCGGGTGGAATTTGTATTTTTGGTGAATATTTTAGTGAAAGGGGCCATTTTAAATGAGGCTGGCTTAAGGCTGCTGTTTGGGCCAGGGTTAGGGTTAAGGGGCTGGGGTTTCGGACCACGGTCGTCTTTTGACCGATTGACTCGAAATTGATCACGCATGTCCTCCTCACCGGTGGAATGAGGCTCGCCAGTTTTGGTCGGATTCTGGTGGAATTTGTATTTTACATGAATATTTTAAAGGAAAAGCGGCCATTTTTCCTCAACACCTCGGCCGATTTTTTCAATAGCTTCCAGGTCTTTGGACCGATTGACTCGAAATTTCCCCCAAACGTGCTCCTGTACCGGCTGAACGAGACACAGCAGTCCCCGTTGGATTCGGGTGAAATTTGTATTTTTGGTGAATATTTTAGTCAGAGGGACAATCTTTCATGAGGCCTGGCTTAAGGCTGAGGCTAGGGTTAGGGTTAGGGTTAGGGTTAGGGTTAGGGTTAGTGATTGGCTGGACCGATTGACCCGAAATCGATCAGGCATGTCCTCCTCACTGGTGTTAGCAGGGTCGCCAGTTTTGGTTGGATTCCGGTGGAATTTGTATTTTACATGAATATTTTAAAGAAAACACCATTTTTCACGAAAAAATACCCCGCCGATTTATTTCAATAGCTTCCAGGTCTTTCGACCGATTGACTCGAAACTTCTCCCAAACGTGCTCCTGTACCGGCTGAACGAGACACAGCAGTGCCCGTTGGATTCGGGTGGAATTTGTATTTTTGGTGAATATTTTAGTGAAAGGGGCCATTTTAAATGAGGCTGGCTTAAGGCTGCTGTTTGGGCCAGGGTTAGGGTTAAGGGGCTGGGGTTTCGGACCACGGTCGTCTTTTGACCGATTGACTCGAAATTGATCACGCATGTCCTCCTCACCGGTGGAATGAGGCTCGCCAGTTTTGGTCGGATTCTGGTGGAATTTGTATTTTACATGAATATTTTAAAGGAAAAGCGGCCATTTTTCCTCAACACCTCGGCCGATTTTTTCAATAGCTTCCAGGTCTTTGGACCGATTGACTCGAAATTTCCCCCAAACGTGCTCCTGTACCGGCTGAACGAGACACAGCAGTCCCCGTTGGATTCGGGTGAAATTTGTATTTTTGGTGAATATTTTAGTCAGAGGGACAATCTTTCATGAGGCCTGGCTTAAGGCTGAGGCTAGGGTTAGGGTTAGGGTTAGGGTTAGGGTTAGTGATTGGCTGGACCGATTGACCCGAAATCGATCAGGCATGTCCTCCTCACTGGTGTAAGCAGGGTCGCCAGTTTTGGTTGGATTCCGGTGGAATTTGTATTTTACATGAATATTTTAAAGAAAAGACCATTTTTCACGAAAAAATACCCCGCCGATTTATTTCAATAGCTTCCAGGTCTTTGGACCGATTGACTCGAAACTTCTCCCAAACGTGCTCCTGTACCGGCTGAACGAGACACAGCAGTGCCCGTTGGATTCGGGTGGAATTTGTATTTTTGGTGAATATTTTAGTGAAAGGGGCCATTTTAAATGAGGCTGGCTTAAGGCTGCTGTTTGGGCCAGGGTTAGGGTTAAGGGGCTGGGGTTTCGGACCACGGTCGTCTTTTGACCGATTGACTCGAAATTGATCACGCATGTCCTCCTCACCGGTGGAATGAGGCTCGCCAGTTTTGGTCGGATTCTGGTGGAATTTGTATTTTACATGAATATTTTAAAGGAAAAGCGGCCATTTTTCCTCAACACCTCGGCCGATTTTTTCAATAGCTTCCAGGTCTTTGGACCGATTGACTCGAAATTTCCCCCAAACGTGCTCCTGTACCGGCTGAACGAGACACAGCAGTCCCCGTTGGATTCGGGTGAAATTTGTATTTTTGGTGAATATTTTAGTCAGAGGGACAATCTTTCATGAGGCCTGGCTTAAGGCTGAGGCTAGGGTTAGGGTTAGGGTTAGGGTTAGGGTTAGTGATTGGCTGGACCGATTGACCCGAAATCGATCAGGCATGTCCTCCTCACTGGTGTAAGCAGGGTCGCCAGTTTTGGTTGGATTCCGGTGGAATTTGTATTTTACATGAATATTTTAAAGAAAAGACCATTTTTCACGAAAAAATACCCCGCCGATTTATTTCAATAGCTTCCAGGTCTTTGGACCGATTGACTCGAAACTTCTCCCAAACGTGCTCCTGTACCGGCTGAACGAGACACAGCAGTGCCCGTTGGATTCGGGTGGAATTTGTATTTTTGGTGAATATTTTAGTGAAAGGGGCCATTTTAAATGAGGCTGGCTTAAGGCTGCTGTTTGGGCCAGGGTTAGGGTTAAGGGGCTGGGGTTTCGGACCACGGTCGTCTTTTGACCGATTGACTCGAAATTGATCACGCATGTCCTCCTCACCGGTGGAATGAGGCTCGCCAGTTTTGGTCGGATTCTGGTGGAATTTGTATTTTACATGAATATTTTAAAGGAAAAGCGGCCATTTTTCCTCAACACCTCGGCCGATTTTTTCAATAGCTTCCAGGTCTTTGGACCGATTGACTCGAAATTTCCCCCAAACGTGCTCCTGTACCGGCTGAACGAGACACAGCAGTCCCCGTTGGATTCGGGTGAAATTTGTATTTTTGGTGAATATTTTAGTCAGAGGGACAATCTTTCATGAGGCCTGGCTTAAGGCTGAGGCTAGGGTTAGGGTTAGGGTTAGGGTTAGGGTTAGGGTTAGTGATTGGCTGGACCGATTGACCCGAAATCGATCAGGCATGTCCTCCTCACTGGTGTTAGCAGGGTCGCCAGTTTTGGTTGGATTCCGGTGGAATTTGTATTTTACATGAATATTTTAAAGAAAACACCATTTTTCACGAAAAAATACCCGCCGATTTATTTCAATAGCTTCCAGGTCTTTCGACCGATTGACTCGAAACTTCTCCCAAACGTGCTCCTGTACCGGCTGAACGAGACACAGCAGTGCCCGTTGGATTCGGGTGGAATTTGTATTTTTGGTGAATATTTTAGTGAAAGGGGCCATTTTAAATGAGGCTGGCTTAAGGCTGCTGTTTGGGCCAGGGTTAGGGTTAAGGGGCTGGGGTTTCGGACCACGGTCGTCTTTTGACCGATTGACTCGAAATTGATCACGCATGTCCTCCTCACCGGTGGAATGAGGCTCGCCAGTTTTGGTCGGATTCTGGTGGAATTTGTATTTTACATGAATATTTTAAAGGAAAAGCGGCCATTTTTCCTCAACACCTCGGCCGATTTTTTCAATAGCTTCCAGGTCTTTGGACCGATTGACTCGAAATTTCCCCCAAACGTGCTCCTGTACCGGCTGAACGAGACACAGCAGTCCCCGTTGGATTCGGGTGAAATTTGTATTTTTGGTGAATATTTTAGTCAGAGGGACAATCTTTCATGAGGCCTGGCTTAAGGCTGAGGCTAGGGTTAGGGTTAGGGTTAGGGTTAGGGTTAGTGATTGGCTGGACCGATTGACCCGAAATCGATCAGGCATGTCCTCCTCACTGGTGTAAGCAGGGTCGCCAGTTTTGGTTGGATTCCGGTGGAATTTGTATTTTACATGAATATTTTAAAGAAAAGACCATTTTTCACGAAAAAATACCCCGCCGATTTATTTCAATAGCTTCCAGGTCTTTGGACCGATTGACTCGAAACTTCTCCCAAACGTGCTCCTGTACCGGCTGAACGAGACACAGCAGTGCCCGTTGGATTCGGGTGGAATTTGTATTTTTGGTGAATATTTTAGTGAAAGGGGCCATTTTAAATGAGGCTGGCTTAAGGCTGCTGTTTGGGCCAGGGTTAGGGTTAAGGGGCTGGGGTTTCGGACCACGGTCGTCTTTTGACCGATTGACTCGAAATTGATCACGCATGTCCTCCTCACCGGTGGAATGAGGCTCGCCAGTTTTGGTCGGATTCTGGTGGAATTTGTATTTTACATGAATATTTTAAAGGAAAAGCGGCCATTTTTCCTCAACACCTCGGCCGATTTTTTCAATAGCTTCCAGGTCTTTGGACCGATTGACTCGAAATTTCCCCCAAACGTGCTCCTGTACCGGCTGAACGAGACACAGCAGTCCCCGTTGGATTCGGGTGAAATTTGTATTTTTGGTGAATATTTTAGTCAGAGGGACAATCTTTCATGAGGCCTGGCTTAAGGCTGAGGCTAGGGTTAGGGTTAGGGTTAGGGTTAGGGTTAGTGATTGGCTGGACCGATTGACCCGAAATCGATCAGGCATGTCCTCCTCACTGGTGTAAGCAGGGTCGCCAGTTTTGGTTGGATTCCGGTGGAATTTGTATTTTACATGAATATTTTAAAGAAAAGACCATTTTTCACGAAAAAATACCCCGCCGATTTATTTCAATAGCTTCCAGGTCTTTGGACCGATTGACTCGAAACTTCTCCCAAACGTGCTCCTGTACCGGCTGAACGAGACACAGCAGTGCCCGTTGGATTCGGGTGGAATTTGTATTTTTGGTGAATATTTTAGTGAAAGGGGCCATTTTAAATGAGGCTGGCTTAAGGCTGCTGTTTGGGCCAGGGTTAGGGTTAAGGGGCTGGGGTTTCGGACCACGGTCGTCTTTTGACCGATTGACTCGAAATTGATCACGCATGTCCTCCTCACCGGTGGAATGAGGCTCGCCAGTTTTGGTCGGATTCTGGTGGAATTTGTATTTTACATGAATATTTTAAAGGAAAAGCGGCCATTTTTCCTCAACACCTCGGCCGATTTTTTCAATAGCTTCCAGGTCTTTGGACCGATTGACTCGAAATTTCCCCCAAACGTGCTCCTGTACCGGCTGAACGAGACACAGCAGTCCCCGTTGGATTCGGGTGAAATTTGTATTTTTGGTGAATATTTTAGTCAGAGGGACAATCTTTCATGAGGCCTGGCTTAAGGCTGAGGCTAGGGTTAG
>NW_028175235.1:0-91290 GCF_965226575.1 Pagrus pagrus | reverse complement strand
GCTGCTCTCGCTCTGAAACGCTCATTTTTCACATAAGCCACTTTTCAGCCTTAGGCGACTGTACAGTGCAAAAACAGGCTGCTCTCGCTCTGAAACGCTCATTTTTCACATAAGCCACTTTTCAGCGCTAAAACAGCCTCCAATCGCTCTGAAACGCTCTTTTTTGACATAACCCACTTTCAGCCTTAATGAATTAAATTCCAGGTAAAAACTCATTTGCCATGAAGAAGATCCAAATTCAACCAGTTCAGGCTAGTAAACCTGTTTGAAAGACCTTTTTTCAGTGAAATGCAGCTTAGTGTAAAAACAGGCTGCTCTCGCTCTGAAACGCTCATTTTTCACATAAGCCACTTTTCAGCGCTAAAACAGCCTCCAATCGCTCTGAAACGCTCATTTTTCACATAAGCCACTTTTCACCTTTAATGAATGAAATTCCAGGTAAAAACTCCTTTGCCATGAAGAAGATCCAAATTCAACCAGTTCAGGCTAGTAAACCTGTTTGAAAGACCTTTTTTCAGTGAAATGCAGCTTAGTGCAAAAACAGGCTGCTCTCGCTCTGAAACGCTCATTTTTCACATAAGCCACTTTTCACCTTTAATGAATGAAATTCCAGGTAAAAACTCCTTTGCCATGAAGAAGATCCAAATTCAACCAGTTCAGGCTAGTAAACCTGTTTGAAAGACCTTTTTTCAGTGAAATGCAGCTTAGTGCAAAAACAGGCTGCTCTCGCTCTGAAACGCTCATTTTTCACATAAGCCACTTTTCAGCCTCAGGCGACTGTACAGTGCTAAAACAGCCTCCTATCGCTCTGAAACGCTCATTTTTGACATAACCCACTTTTCAGCCTTAATGAATTAAATTCCAGGTAAAAACTCCTTTGCCATGAAGAAGATTCAAATTCAACCAGTTCAGGCTAGTAAACCTGTTTGAAAGACCTTTTTTCAGTGAAATGCAGCTTAGTGCAAAAACAGGCTGCTCTCGCTCTGAAACGCTCATTTTTCACATAAGCCACTTTTCAGCGCTAAAACAGCCTCCAATCGCTCTGAAACGCTCATTTTTCACATAAGCCACTTTTCACCTTTAATGAATGAAATTCCAGGTAAAAACTCCTTTGCCATGAAGAAGATCCAAATTCAACCAGTTCAGGCTAGTAAACCTGTTTGAAAGACCTTTTTTCAGTGAAATGCAGCTTAGTGCAAAAACAGGCTGCTCTCGCTCTGAAACGCTCATTTTTCACATAAGCCACTTTTCAGCCTTAGGAGACTGTACAGTGCTAAAACAGCCTCCTATCGCTCTGAAACGCTCATTTTTGACATAAGCCACTTTTCAGCCTTAATGAATTAAATTCCAGGCAAAAACTCATTTGCCATGAAGAAGAACCAAATTCAACCAGTTCAGGCTAGTAAACCTGTTTGAAAGACCTTTTTTCAGTGAAATGCAGCTTAGTGCAAAAACAGGCTGCTCTCGCTCTGAAACGCTCATTTTTCACATAAGCCACTTTTCAGCGCTAAAACAGCCTCCAATCGCTCTGAAACGCTCATTTTTGACATAAGCCACTTTTCACCTTTAATGAATGAAATTCCAGGTAAAAACTCCTTTGCCATGAAGAAGATCCAAATTCAACCAGTTCAGGCTAGTAAACCTGTTTGAAAGACCTTTTTTCAGTGAAATGCAGCTTAGTGCAAAAACAGGCTGCTCTCGCTCTGAAACGCTCATTTTTCACATAAGCCACTTTTCAGCGCTAAAACAGCCTCCAATCGCTCTGAAACGCTCATTTTTCACATAAGCCACTTTTCACCTTTAATGAATGAAATTCCAGGTAAAAACTCCTTTGCCATGAAGAAGATCCAAATTCAACCAGTTCAGGCTAGTAAACCTGTTTGAAAGACCTTTTTTCAGTGAAATGCAGCTTAGTGCAAAAACAGGCTGCTCTCGCTCTGAAACGCTCATTTTTCACATAAGCCACTTTTCAGCCTTAGGCGACTGTACAGTGCTAAAACAGCCTCCTCTCGCTCTGAAACGCTCATTTTTCACATAAGCCACTTTTCAGCCTTAGGCGACTGTACAGTGCTAAAACAGCCTCCAATCGCTCTGAAACGCTCATTTTTGACATAAGCCACTTTTCAGCCTTAGGCGACTGTACAGTGCTAAAACAGCCTCCAATCGCTCTGAAACGCTCATTTTTGACATAACCCACTTTTCAGCCTTAATGAATTAAATTCCAGGTAAAAACTCCTTTGCCATGAAGAAGATCCAAATTCAACAAGTTCAGGCTAGTAAACCTGTTTGAAAGACCTTTTTTCAGTGAAATGCAGCTTAGTGCAAAAACAGGCTGCTCTCGCTCTGAAACGCTCATTTTTCACATAAGCCACTTTTCAGCGCTAAAACAGCCTCCAATCGCTCTGAAACGCTCATTTTTGACATAACCCACTTTTCAGCCTTAATGAATTAAATTCCAGGTAAAAACTCCTTTGCCATGAAGAAGATCCAAATTCAACAAGTTCAGGCTAGTAAACCTGTTTGAAAGACCTTTTTTCAGTGAAATGCAGCTTAGTGCAAAAACAGGCTGCTCTCGCTCTGAAACGCTCATTTTTCACATAAGCCACTTTTCAGCCTTAGGAGACTGTACAGTGCTAAAACAGCCTCCTATCGCTCTGAAACGCTCATTTTTGACATAAGCCACTTTTCAGCCTTAATGAATGAAATTCCAGGCAAAAACTCATTTGCCATGAAGAAGAACCAAATTCAACCAGTTCAGGCTAGTAAACCTGTTTGAAAGACCTTTTTTCAGTGAAATGCAGCTTAGTGCAAAAACAGGCTGCTCTCGCTCTGAAACGCTCATTTTTCACATAAGCCACTTTTCAGCGCTAAAACAGCCTCCAATCGCTCTGAAACGCTCATTTTTGACATAAGCCACTTTTCACCTTTAATGAATGAAATTCCAGGTAAAAACTCCTTTGCCATGAAGAAGATCCAAATTCAACCAGTTCAGGCTAGTAAACCTGTTTGAAAGACCTTTTTTCAGTGAAATGCAGCTTAGTGCAATAACAGGCTGCTCTCGCTCTGAAACGCTCATTTTTCACATAAGCCACTTTTCAGCGCTAAAACAGCCTCCAATCGCTCTGAAACGCTCATTTTTGACATAAGCCACTTTTCACCTTTAATGAATGAAATTCCAGGTAAAAACTCCTTTGCCATGAAGAAGATCCAAATTCAACCAGTTCAGGCTAGTAAACCTGTTTGAAAGACCTTTTTTCAGTGAAATGCAGCTTAGTGCAAAAACAGGCTGCTCTCGCTCTGAAACGCTCATTTTTCACATAAGCCACTTTTCAGCGCTAAAACAGCCTCCAATCGCTCTGAAACGCTCATTTTTGACATAAGCCACTTTTCACCTTTAATGAATGAAATTCCAGGTAAAAACTCCTTTGCCATGAAGAAGATCCAAATTCATGCAGTTCAGGCTAGTAAACCTGGTTGAAAGACCTTTTTTCAGTGAAATGCAGCTTAGTGCAAAAACAGGCTGCTCTCGCTCTGAAACGCTCATTTTTCACATAAGCCACTTTTCAGCCTTAGGCGACTGTACAGTGCTAAAACAGCCTCCTCTCGCTCTGAAACGCTCATTTTTCACATAAGCCACTTTTCAGCCTTAGGCGACTGTACAGTGCTAAAACAGCCTCCAATCGCTCTGAAACGCTCATTTTTGACATAAGCCACTTTTCAGCCTTAGGCGACTGTACAGTGCTAAAACAGCCTCCAATCGCTCTGAAACGCTCATTTTTGACATAAGCCACTTTTCACCTTTAATGAATGAAATTCCAGGTAAAAACTCCTTTGCCATGAAGAAGATCCAAATTCAACCAGTTCAGGCTAGTAAACCTGTTTGAAAGACCTTTTTTCAGTGAAATGCAGCTCAGTGCAAAAACAGGCTGCTCTCGCTCTGAAACGCTCATTTTTCACATAAGCCACTTTTCAGCCTTAGGCGACTGTACAGTGCTAAAACAGCCTCCTATCGCTCTGAAACGCTCATTTTTGACATAACCCACTTTTCAGCCTTAATGAATTAAATTCCAGGTAAAAACTCCTTTGCCATGAAGAAGATCCAAATTCAACAAGTTCAGGCTAGTAAACCTGTTTGAAAGACCTTTTTTCAGTGAAATGCAGCTTAGTGCAAAAACAGGCTGCTCTCGCTCTGAAACGCTCATTTTTCACATAAGCCACTTTTCAGCGCTAAAACAGCCTCCAATCGCTCTGAAACGCTCATTTTTGACATAACCCACTTTTCAGCCTTAATGAATTAAATTCCAGGTAAAAACTCCTTTGCCATGAAGAAGATCCAAATTCAACAAGTTCAGGCTAGTAAACCTGTTTGAAAGACCTTTTTTCAGTGAAATGCAGCTTAGTGCAAAAACAGGCTGCTCTCGCTCTGAAACGCTCATTTTTCACATAAGCCACTTTTCAGCCTTAGGCGACTGTACAGTGCTAAAACAGCCTCCTATCGCTCTGAAACGCTCATTTTTGACATAACCCACTTTTCAGCCTTAATGAATTAAATTCCAGGTAAAAACTCCTTTGCCATGAAGAAGATCCAAATTCAACAAGTTCAGGCTAGTAAACCTGTTTGAAAGACGTTTTTTCAGTGAAATGCAGCTTAGTGCAAAAACAGGCTGCTCTCGCTCTGAAACGCTCATTTTTCACATAAGCCACTTTTCAGCGCTAAAACAGCCTCCAATCGCTCTGAAACGCTCATTTTTGACATAAGCCACTTTTCACCTTTAATGAATGAAATTCCAGGTAAAAACTCCTTTGCCATGAAGAAGATCCAAATTCATGCAGTTCAGGCTAGTAAACCTGGTTGAAAGACCTTTTTTCAGTGAAATGCAGCTTAGTGCAAAAACAGGCTGCTCTCGCTCTGAAACGCTCATTTTTCACATAAGCCACTTTTCAGCCTTAGGCGACTGTACAGTGCTAAAACAGCCTCCTCTCGCTCTGAAACGCTCATTTTTCACATAAGCCACTTTTCAGCCTTAGGCGACTGTACAGTGCTAAAACAGCCTCCAATCGCTCTGAAACGCTCATTTTTGACATAAGCCACTTTTCAGCCTTAGGCGACTGTACAGTGCTAAAACAGCCTCCAATCGCTCTGAAACGCTCATTTTTGACATAACCCACTTTTCAGCCTTAATGAATTAAATTCCAGGTAAAAACTCCTTTGCCATGAAGAAGATCCAAATTCAACAAGTTCAGGCTAGTAAACCTGTTTGAAAGACCTTTTTTCAGTGAAATGCAGCTTAGTGCAAAAACAGGCTGCTCTCGCTCTGAAACGCTCATTTTTCACATAAGCCACTTTTCAGCGCTAAAACAGCCTCCAATCGCTCTGAAACGCTCATTTTTGACATAACCCACTTTTCAGCCTTAATGAATTAAATTCCAGGTAAAAACTCCTTTGCCATGAAGAAGATCCAAATTCAACAAGTTCAGGCTAGTAAACCTGTTTGAAAGACCTTTTTTCAGTGAAATGCAGCTTAGTGCAAAAACAGGCTGCTCTCGCTCTGAAACGCTCATTTTTCACATAAGCCACTTTTCAGCCTTAGGCGACTGTACAGTGCTAAAACAGCCTCCTATCGCTCTGAAACGCTCATTTTTGACATAACCCACTTTTCAGCCTTAATGAATTAAATTCCAGGTAAAAACTCCTTTGCCATGAAGAAGATCCAAATTCAACAAGTTCAGGCTAGTAAACCTGTTTGAAAGACCTTTTTTCAGTGAAATGCAGCTTAGTGCAAAAACAGGCTGCTCTCGCTCTGAAACGCTCATTTTTCACATAAGCCACTTTTCAGCGCTAAAACAGCCTCCAATCGCTCTGAAACGCTCATTTTTGACATAAGCCACTTTTCACCTTTAATGAATGAAATTCCAGGTAAAAACTCCTTTGCCATGAAGAAGATCCAAATTCATGCAGTTCAGGCTAGTAAACCTGGTTGAAAGACCTTTTTTCAGTGAAATGCAGCTTAGTGCAAAAACAGGCTGCTCTCGCTCTGAAACGCTCATTTTTCACATAAGCCACTTTTCAGCCTTAGGCGACTGTACAGTGCTAAAACAGCCTCCTCTCGCTCTGAAACGCTCATTTTTCACATAAGCCACTTTTCAGCCTTAGGCGACTGTACAGTGCTAAAACAGCCTCCAATCGCTCTGAAACGCTCATTTTTGACATAAGCCACTTTTCAGCCTTAGGCGACTGTACAGTGCTAAAACAGCCTCCAATCGCTCTGAAACGCTCATTTTTGACATAACCCACTTTTCAGCCTTAATGAATTAAATTCCAGGTAAAAACTCCTTTGCCATGAAGAAGATCCAAATTCAACAAGTTCAGGCTAGTAAACCTGTTTGAAAGACCTTTTTTCAGTGAAATGCAGCTTAGTGCAAAAACAGGCTGCTCTCGCTCTGAAACGATCATTTTTCACATAAGCCACTTTTCAGCGCTAAAACAGCCTCCAATCGCTCTGAAACGCTCATTTTTGACATAACCCACTTTTCAGCCTTAATGAATTAAATTCCAGGTAAAAACTCCTTTGCCATGAAGAAGATCCAAATTCAACAAGTTCAGGCTAGTAAACCTGTTTGAAAGACCTTTTTTCAGTGAAATGCAGCTTAGTGCAAAAACAGGCTGCTCTCGCTCTGAAACGCTCATTTTTCACATAAGCCACTTTTCAGCCTTAGGCGACTGTACAGTGCTAAAACAGCCTCCTATCGCTCTGAAACGCTCATTTTTGACATAAGCCACTTTTCAGCCTTAATGAATTAAATTCCAGGCAAAAACTCATTTGCCATGAAGAAGAACCAAATTCAACCAGTTCAGGCTAGTAAACCTGTTTGAAAGACCTTTTTTCAGTGAAATGCAGCTTAGTGCAAAAACAGGCTGCTCTCGCTCTGAAACGCTCATTTTTCACATAAGCCACTTTTCAGCGCTAAAACAGCCTCCAATCGCTCTGAAACGCTCATTTTTGACATAAGCCACTTTTCACCTTTAATGAATGAAATTCCAGGTAAAAACTCCTTTGCCATGAAGAAGATCCAAATTCAACCAGTTCAGGCTAGTAAACCTGTTTGAAAGACCTTTTTTCAGTGAAATGCAGCTTAGTGCAAAAACAGGCTGCTCTCGCTCTGAAACGCTCATTTTTCACATAAGCCACTTTTCAGCGCTAAAACAGCCTCCAATCGCTCTGAAACGCTCATTTTTCACATAAGCCACTTTTCACCTTTAATGAATGAAATTCCAGGTAAAAACTCCTTTGCCATGAAGAAGATCCAAATTCAACCAGTTCAGGCTAGTAAACCTGTTTGAAAGACCTTTTTTCAGTGAAATGCAGCTTAGTGCAAAAACAGGCTGCTCTCGCTCTGAAACGCTCATTTTTCACATAAGCCACTTTTCAGCCTTAGGCGACTGTACAGTGCTAAAACAGCCTCCTATCGCTCTGAAACGCTCATTTTTGACATAACCCACTTTTCAGCCTTAATGAATGAAATTCCAGGTAAAAACTCCTTTGCCATGAAGAAGATCCAAATTCAACAAGTTCAGGCTAGTAAACCTGTTTGAAAGACCTTTTTTCAGTGAAATGCAGCTTAGTGCAAAAACAGGCTGCTCTCGCTCTGAAACGCTCATTTTTCACATAAGCCACTTTTCAGCGCTAAAACAGCCTCCAATCGCTCTGAAACGCTCATTTTTGACATAAGCCACTTTTCAGCCTTAATGAATTAAATTCCAGGTAAAAACTCCTTTGCCATGAAGAAGATCCAAATTCAACAAGTTCAGGCTAGTAAACCTGTTTGAAAGACCTTTTTTCAGTGAAATGCAGCTTAGTGCAAAAACAGGCTGCTCTCGCTCTGAAACGCTCATTTTTCACATAAGCCACTTTTCAGCCTTAGGCGACTGTACAGTGCTAAAACAGCCTCCTATCGCTCTGAAACGCTCATTTTTGACATAACCCACTTTTCAGCCTTAATGAATTAAATTCCAGGTAAAAACTCCTTTGCCATGAAGAAGATCCAAATTCAACAAGTTCAGGCTAGTAAACCTGTTTGAAAGACCTTTTTTCAGTGAAATGCAGCTTAGTGCAAAAACAGGCTGCTCTCGCTCTGAAACGCTCATTTTTCACATAAGCCACTTTTCAGCGCTAAAACAGCCTCCAATCGCTCTGAAACGCTCATTTTTGACATAAGCCACTTTTCACCTTTAATGAATGAAATTCCAGGTAAAAACTCCTTTGCCATGAAGAAGATCCAAATTCATGCAGTTCAGGCTAGTAAACCTGGTTGAAAGACCTTTTTTCAGTGAAATGCAGCTTAGTGCAAAAACAGGGTGCTCTCGCTCTGAAACGCTCATTTTTCACATAAGCCACTTTTCAGCCTTAGGCGACTGTACAGTGCTAAAACAGCCTCCTCTCGCTCTGAAACGCTCATTTTTCACATAAGCCACTTTTCAGCCTTAGGCGACTGTACAGTGCTAAAACAGCCTCCAATCGCTCTGAAACGCTCATTTTTGACATAAGCCACTTTTCACCTTTAATGAATGAAATTCCAGGTAAAAACTCCTTTGCCATGAAGAAGATCCAAATTCAACCAGTTCAGGCTAGTAAACCTGTTTGAAAGACCTTTTTTCAGTGAAATGCAGCTTAGTGCAAAAACAGGCTGCTCTCGCTCTGAAACGCTCATTTTTCACATAAGCCACTTTTCAGCGCTAAAACAGCCTCCAATCGCTCTGAAACGCTCATTTTTGACATAAGCCACTTTTCACCTTTAATGAATGAAATTCCAGGTAAAAACTCCTTTGCCATGAAGAAGATCCAAATTCAACCAGTTCAGGCTAGTAAACCTGTTTGAAAGACCTTTTTTCAGTGAAATGCAGCTTAGTGCAAAAACAGGCTGCTCTCGCTCTGAAACGCTCATTTTTCACATAAGCCACTTTTCAGCGCTAAAACAGCCTCCAATCGCTCTGAAACGCTCATTTTTGACATAAGCCACTTTTCACCTTTAATGAATGAAATTCCAGGTAAAAACTCCTTTGCCATGAAGAAGATCCAAATTCAACAAGTTCAGGCTAGTAAACCTGTTTGAAAGACCTTTTTTCAGTGAAATGCAGCTTAGTGCAAAAACAGGCTGCTCTCGCTCTGAAACGCTCATTTTTCACATAAGCCACTTTTCAGCCTTAGGCGACTGTACAGTGCTAAAACAGCCTCCTATCGCTCTGAAACGCTCATTTTTGACATAACCCACTTTTCAGCCTTAATGAATGAAATTCCAGGTAAAAACTCCTTTGCCATGAAGAAGATCCAAATTCAACAAGTTCAGGCTAGTAAACCTGTTTGAAAGACCTTTTTTCAGTGAAATGCAGCTTAGTGCAAAAACAGGCTGCTCTCGCTCTGAAACGCTCATTTTTCACATAAGCCACTTTTCAGCGCTAAAACAGCCTCCAATCGCTCTGAAACGCTCATTTTTGACATAAGCCACTTTTCAGCCTTAGGCGACTGTACAGTGCTAAAACAGCCTCCAATCGCTCTGAAACGCTCATTTTTGACATAAGCCACTTTTCACCTTTAATGAATGAAATTCCAGGTAAAAACTCCTTTGCCATGAAGAAGATCCAAATTCAACCAGTTCAGGCTAGTAAACCTGTTTGAAAGACCTTTTTTCAGTGAAATGCAGCTTAGTGCAAAAACAGGCTGCTCTCGCTCTGAAACGCTCATTTTTCACATAAGCCACTTTTCAGCGCTAAAACAGCCTCCAATCGCTCTGAAACGCTCATTTTTGACATAAGCCACTTTTCACCTTTAATGAATGAAATTCCAGGTAAAAACTCCTTTGCCATGAAGAAGATCCAAATTCATGCAGTTCAGGCTAGTAAACCTGGTTGAAAGACCTTTTTTCAGTGAAATGCAGCTTAGTGCAAAAACAGGCTGCTCTCGCTCTGAAACGCTCATTTTTCACATAAGCCACTTTTCAGCCTTAGGCGACTGTACAGTGCTAAAACAGCCTCCAATCGCTCTGAAACGCTCATTTTTGACATAACCCACTTTTCAGCCTTAATGAATTAAATTCCAGGTAAAAACTCATTTGCCATGAAGAAGATCCAAATTCAACCAGTTCAGGCTAGTAAACCTGTTTGAAAGACCTTTTTTCAGTGAAATGCAGCTTAGTGCAAAAACAGGCTGCTCTCGCTCTGAAACGCTCATTTTTCACATAAGCCACTTTTCAGCGCTAAAACAGCCTCCAATCGCTCTGAAACGCTCATTTTTGACATAAGCCACTTTTCACCTTTAATGAATGAAATTCCAGGTAAAAACTCCTTTGCCATGAATAAGATCCAAATTCAACCAGTTCAGGCTAGTAAACCTGTTTGAAAGACCTTTTTTCAGTGAAATGCAGCTTAGTGCAAAAACAGGCTGCTCTCGCTCTGAAACGCTCATTTTTCACATAAGCCACTTTTCAGCGCTAAAACAGCCTCCAATCGCTCTGAAACGCTCATTTTTGACATAAGCCACTTTTCACCTTTAATGAATGAAATTCCAGGTAAAAACTCCTTTGCCATGAAGAAGATCCAAATTCAACCAGTTCAGGCTAGTAAACCTGTTTGAAAGACCTTTTTTCAGTGAAATGCAGCTTAGTGCAAAAACAGGCTGCTCTCGCTCTGAAACGCTCATTTTTCACATAAGCCACTTTTCAGCGCTAAAACAGCCTCCAATCGCTCTGAAACGCTCATTTTTGACATAAGCCACTTTTCACCTTTAATGAATGAAATTCCAGGTAAAAACTCCTTTGCCATGAAGAAGATCCAAATTCAACAAGTTCAGGCTAGTAAACCTGTTTGAAAGACCTTTTTTCAGTGAAATGCAGCTTAGTGCAAAAACAGGCTGCTCTCGCTCTGAAACGCTCATTTTTCACATAAGCCACTTTTCAGCCTTAGGCGACTGTACAGTGCTAAAACAGCCTCCTATCGCTCTGAAACGCTCATTTTTGACATAACCCACTTTTCAGCCTTAATGAATGAAATTCCAGGTAAAAACTCCTTTGCCATGAAGAAGATCCAAATTCAACAAGTTCAGGCTAGTAAACCTGTTTGAAAGACCTTTTTTCAGTGAAATGCAGCTTAGTGCAAAAACAGGCTGCTCTCGCTCTGAAACGCTCATTTTTCACATAAGCCACTTTTCAGCGCTAAAACAGCCTCCAATCGCTCTGAAACGCTCATTTTTGACATAAGCCACTTTTCAGCCTTAGGCGACTGTACAGTGCTAAAACAGCCTCCAATCGCTCTGAAACGCTCATTTTTGACATAAGCCACTTTTCACCTTTAATGAATGAAATTCCAGGTAAAAACTCCTTTGCCATGAAGAAGATCCAAATTCAACCAGTTCAGGCTAGTAAACCTGTTTGAAAGACCTTTTTTCAGTGAAATGCAGCTTAGTGCAAAAACAGGCTGCTCTCGCTCTGAAACGCTCATTTTTCACATAAGCCACTTTTCAGCGCTAAAACAGCCTCCAATCGCTCTGAAACGCTCATTTTTGACATAAGCCACTTTTCACCTTTAATGAATTAAATTCCAGGTAAAAACTCCTTTGCCATGAAGAAGATCCAAATTCATGCAGTTCAGGCTAGTAAACCTGGTTGAAAGACCTTTTTTCAGTGAAATGCAGCTTAGTGCAAAAACAGGCTGCTCTCGCTCTGAAACGCTCATTTTTCACATAAGCCACTTTTCAGCCTTAGGCGACTGTACAGTGCTAAAACAGCCTCCTCTCGCTCTGAAACGCTCATTTTTCACATAAGCCACTTTTCAGCCTTAGGCGACTGTACAGTGCTAAAACAGCCTCCAATCGCTCTGAAACGCTCATTTTTGACATAAGCCACTTTTCAGCCTTAGGCGACTGTACAGTGCTAAAACAGCCTCCAATCGCTCTGAAACGCTCATTTTTGACATAACCCACTTTTCACCTTTAATGAATGAAATTCCAGGTAAAAACTCCTTTGCCATGAAGAAAATCCAAATTCAACCAGTTCAGGCTAGTAAACCTGTTTGAAAGACCTTTTTTCAGTGAAATGCAGCTTAGTGCAAAAACAGGCTGCTCTCGCTCTGAAACGCTCATTTTTCACATAAGCCACTTTTCAGCCTTAGGCGACTGTACAGTGCTAAAACAGCCTCCAATCGCTCTAAAACGCTCATTTTTGACATAACCCACTTTTCAGCCTTAATGAATTAAATTCCAGGTAAAAACTCATTTGCCATGAAGAAGATCCAAATTCAACCAGTTCAGGCTAGTAAACCTGTTTGAAAGACCTTTTTTCAGTGAAATGCAGCTTAGTGCAAAAACAGGCTGCTCTCGCTCTGAAACGCTCATTTTTCACATAAGCCACTTTTCAGCGCTAAAACAGCCTCCAATCGCTCTGAAAGGCTCATTTTTGACATAAGCCACTTTTCACCTTTAATGAATGAAATTCCAGGTAAAAACTCCTTTGCCATGAATAAGATCCAAATTCAACCAGTTCAGGCTAGTAAACCTGTTTGAAAGACCTTTTTTCAGTGAAATGCAGCTTAGTGCAAAAACAGGCTGCTCTCGCTCTGAAACGCTCATTTTTCACATAAGCCACTTTTCAGCGCTAAAACAGCCTCCAATCGCTCTGAAACGCTCATTTTTGACATAACCCACTTTTCAGCCTTAATGAATTAAATTCCAGGTAAAAACTCATTTGCCATGAAGAAGATCCAAATTCAACCAGTTCAGGCTAGTAAACCTGTTTGAAAGACCTTTTTTCAGTGAAATGCAGCTTAGTGCAAAAACAGGCTGCTCTCGCTCTGAAACGCTCATTTTTCACATAAGCCACTTTTCAGCCTTAGGCGACTGTACAGTGCTAAAACAGCCTCCAATCGCTCTGAAACGCTCATTTTTGACATAAGCCACTTTTCACCTTTAATGAATGAAATTCCAGGTAAAAACTCCTTTGCCATGAAGAAGATCCAAATTCAACCAGTTCAGGCTAGTAAACCTGTTTGAAAGACCTTTTTTCAGTGAAATGCAGCTTAGTGCAAAAACAGGCTGCTCTCGCTCTGAAACGCTCATTTTTCACATAAGCCACTTTTCAGCGCTAAAACAGCCTCCAATCGCTCTGAAACGCTCATTTTTGACATAAGCCACTTTTCACCTTTAATGAATGAAATTCCAGGTAAAAACTCCTTTGCCATGAAGAAGATCCAAATTCAACCAGTTCAGGCTAGTAAACCTGTTTGAAAGACCTTTTTTCAGTGAAATGCAGCTTAGTGCAAAAACAGGCTGCTCTCGCTCTGAAACGCTCATTTTTCACATAAGCCACTTTTCAGCCTTAGGCGACTGTACAGTGCTAAAACAGCCTCCAATCGCTCTGAAACGCTCATTTTTGACATAATCCACTTTTCACCTTTAATGAATGAAATTCCAGGTAAAAACTCCTTTGCCATGAAGAAGATCCAAATTCAACCAGTTCAGGCTAGTAAACCTGTTTGAAAGACCTTTTTTCAGTGAAATGCAGCTTAGTGCAAAAACAGGCTGCTCTCGCTCTGAAACGCTCATTTTTCACATAAGCCACTTTTCAGCCTTAGGCGACTGTACAGTGCTAAAACAGCCTCCAATCGCTCTGAAACGCTCATTTTTGACATAATCCACTTTTCACCTTTAATGAATGAAATTCCAGGTAAAAACTCCTTTGCCATGAAGAAGATCCAAATTCAACCAGTTCAGGCTAGTAAACCTGTTTGAAAGACCTTTTTTCAGTGAAATGCAGCTTAGTGCAAAAACAGGCTGCTCTCGCTCTGAAACGCTCATTTTTCACATAAGCCACTTTTCAGCGCTAAAACAGCCTCCAATCGCTCTGAAACGCTCATTTTTGACATAAGCCACTTTTCACCTTTAATGAATGAAATTCCAGGTAAAAACTCCTTTGCCATGAAGAAGATCCAAATTCAACCAGTTCAGGCTAGTAAACCTGTTTGAAAGACCTTTTTTCAGTGAAATGCAGCTTAGTGCAAAAACAGGCTGCTCTCGCTCTGAAACGCTCATTTTTCACATAAGCCACTTTTCAGCCTTAGGCGACTGTACAGTGCTAAAACAGCCTCCAATCGCTCTGAAACGCTCATTTTTGACATAAGCCACTTTTCACCTTTAATGAATGAAATTCCAGGTAAAAACTCCTTTGCCATGAAGAAGATCCAAATTCAACCAGTTCAGGCTAGTAAACCTGTTTGAAAGACCTTTTTTCAGTGAAATGCAGCTTAGTGCAAAAACAGGCTGCTCTCGCTCTGAAACGCTCATTTTTCACATAAGCCACTTTTCAGCCTTAGGCGACTGTACAGTGCTAAAACAGCCTCCAATCGCTCTGAAACGCTCATTTTTGACATAAGCCACTTTTCACCTTTAATGAATGAAATTCCAGGTAAAAACTCCTTTGCCATGAAGAAGATCCAAATTCAACCAGTTCAGGCTAGTAAACCTGTTTGAAAGACCTTTTTTCAGTGAAATGCAGCTTAGTGCAAAAACAGGCTGCTCTCGCTCTGAAACGCTCATTTTTCACATAATCCACTTTTCACCTTTAATGAATGAAATTCCAGGTAAAAACCCCTTTGCCATGAAGAAGATCCAAATTCAACCAGTTCAGGCTAGTAAACCTGTTTGAAAGACCTTTTTTCAGTGAAATGCAGCTTAGTGCAAAAACAGGCTGCTCTCGCTCTGAAACGCTCATTTTTCACATAAGCCACTTTTCAGCGCTAAAACAGCCTCCAATCGCTCTGAAACGCTCATTTTTGACATAACCCACTTTTCAGCCTTAATGAATTAAATTCCAGGTAAAAACTCATTTGCCATGAAGAAGATCCAAATTCAACCAGTTCAGGCTAGTAAACCTGTTTGAAAGACCTTTTTTCAGTGAAATGCAGCTTAGTGCAAAAACAGGCTGCTCTCGCTCTGAAACGCTCATTTTTCACATAAGCCACTTTTCAGCCTTAGGCGACTGTACAGTGCTAAAACAGCCTCCAATCGCTCTGAAACGCTCATTTTTGACATAATCCACTTTTCACCTTTAATGAATGAAATTCCAGGTAAAAACTCCTTTGCCATGAAGAAGATCCAAATTCAACCAGTTCAGGCTAGTAAACCTGTTTGAAAGACCTTTTTTCAGTGAAATGCAGCTTAGTGCAAAAACAGGCTGCTCTCGCTCTGAAACGCTCATTTTTCACATAAGCCACTTTTCAGCCTTAGGCGACTGTACAGTGCTAAAACAGCCTCCAATCGCTCTGAAACGCTCATTTTTGACATAAGCCACTTTTCACCTTTAATGAATGAAATTCCAGGTAAAAACTCCTTTGCCATGAAGAAGATCCAAATTCAACCAGTTCAGGCTAGTAAACCTGTTTGAAAGACCTTTTTTCAGTGAAATGCAGCTTAGTGCAAAAACAGGCTGCTCTCGCTCTGAAACGCTCATTTTTCACATAAGCCACTTTTCAGCCTTAGGCGACTGTACAGTGCTAAAACAGCCTCCAATCGCTCTGAAACGCTCATTTTTCACATAAGCCACTTTTCAGCGCTAAAACAGCCTCCAATCGCTCTGAAACGCTCATTTTTGACATAAGCCACTTTTCACCTTTAATGAATTAAATTCCAGGTAAAAACTCCTTTGCCATGAAGAAGATCCAAATTCAACCAGTTCAGGCTAGTAAACCTGTTTGAAAGACCTTTTTTCAGTGAAATGCAGCTTAGTGCAAAAACAGGCTGCTCTCCCTCTGAAACGCTCATTTTTCACATAAGCCACTTTTCAGCGCTAAAACAGCCTCCAATCGCTCTGAAACGCTCATTTTTGACATAAGCCACTTTTCACCTTTAATGAATGAAATTCCAGGTAAAAACTCCTTTGCCATGAATAAGATCCAAATTCAACCAGTTCAGGCTAGTAAACCTGTTTGAAAGACCTTTTTTCAGTGAAATGCAGCTTAGTGCAAAAACAGGCTGCTCTCGCTCTGAAACGCTCATTTTTCACATAAGCCACTTTTCAGCCTTAGGCGACTGTACAGTGCTAAAACAGCCTCCAATCGCTCTGAAACGCTCATTTTTGACATAATCCACTTTTCACCTTTAATGAATGAAATTCCAGGTAAAAACTCCTTTGCCATGAAGAAGATCCAAATTCAACCAGTTCAGGCTAGTAAACCTGTTTGAAAGACCTTTTTTCAGTGAAATGCAGCTTAGTGCAAAAACAGGCTGCTCTCGCTCTGAAACGCTCATTTTTCACATAAGCCACTTTTCAGCGCTAAAACAGCCTCCAATCGCTCTGAAACGCTCATTTTTGACATAAGCCACTTTTCACCTTTAATGAATGAAATTCCAGGTAAAAACTCCTTTGCCATGAATAAGATCCAAATTCAACCAGTTCAGGCTAGTAAACCTGTTTGAAAGACCTTTTTTCAGTGAAATGCAGCTTAGTGCAAAAACAGGCTGCTCTCGCTCTGAAACGCTCATTTTTCACATAAGCCACTTTTCAGCGCTAAAACAGCCTCCAATCGCTCTGAAACGCTCATTTTTGACATAACCCACTTTTCAGCCTTAATGAATTAAATTCCAGGTAAAAACTCATTTGCCATGAAGAAGATCCAAATTCAACCAGTTCAGGCTAGTAAACCTGTTTGAAAGACCTTTTTTCAGTGAAATGCAGCTTAGTGCAAAAACAGGCTGCTCTCGCTCTGAAACGCTCATTTTTCACATAAGCCACTTTTCAGCGCTAAAACAGCCTCCAATCGCTCTGAAACGCTCATTTTTGACATAAGCCACTTTTCACCTTTAATGAATGAAATTCCAGGTAAAAACTCCTTTGCCATGAATAAGATCCAAATTCAACCAGTTCAGGCTAGTAAACCTGTTTGAAAGACCTTTTTTCAGTGAAATGCAGCTTAGTGCAAAAACAGGCTGCTCTCGCTCTGAAACGCTCATTTTTCACATAAGCCACTTTTCAGCCTTAGGCGACTGTACAGTGCTAAAACAGCCTCCAATCGCTCTGAAACGCTCATTTTTGACATAATCCACTTTTCACCTTTAATGAATGAAATTCCAGGTAAAAACTCCTTTGCCATGAAGAAGATCCAAATTCAACCAGTTCAGGCTAGTAAACCTGTTTGAAAGACCTTTTTTCAGTGAAATGCAGCTTAGTGCAAAAACAGGCTGCTCTCGCTCTGAAACGCTCATTTTTCACATAAGCCACTTTTCAGCCTTAGGCGACTGTACAGTGCTAAAACAGCCTCCAATCGCTCTGAAACGCTCATTTTTGACATAAGCCACTTTTCACCTTTATTGAATTAAATTCCAGGTAAAAACTCCTTTGCCATGAAGAAGATCCAAATTCAACCAGTTCAGGCTAGTAAACCTGTTTGAAAGACCTTTTTTCAGTGAAATGCAGCTTAGTGCAAAAACAGGCTGCTCTCGCTCTGAAACGCTCATTTTTCACATAAGCCACTTTTCAGCCTTAGGCGACTGTACAGTGCTAAAACAGCCTCCAATCGCTCTGAAACGCTCATTTTTGACATAAGCCACTTTTCACCTTTAATGAATTAAATTCCAGGTAAAAACTCCTTTGCCATGAAGAAGATCCAAATTCAACCAGTTCAGGCTAGTAAACCTGTTTGAAAGACCTTTTTTCAGTGAAATGCAGCTTAGTGCAAAAACAGGCTGCTCTCGCTCTGAAACGCTCATTTTTCACATAAGCCACTTTTCAGCCTTAGGCGACTGTACAGTGCTAAAACAGCCTCCAATCGCTCTGAAACGCTCATTTTTGACATAAGCCACTTTTCACCTTTAATGAATGAAATTCCAGGTAAAAACTCCTTTGCCATGAAGAAGATCCAAATTCAACCAGTTCAGGCTAGTAAACCTGTTTGAAAGACCTTTTTTCAGTGAAATGCAGCTTAGTGCAAAAACAGGCTGCTCTCGCTCTGAAACGCTCATTTTTCACATAAGCCACTTTTCAGCCTTAGGCGACTGTACAGTGCTAAAACAGCCTCCAATCGCTCTGAAACGCTCATTTTTCACATAATCCACTTTTCACCTTTAATGAATGAAATTCCAGGTAAAAACCCCTTTGCCATGAAGAAGATCCAAATTCAACCAGTTCAGGCTAGTAAACCTGTTTGAAAGACCTTTTTTCAGTGAAATGCAGCTTAGTGCAAAAACAGGCTGCTCTCGCTCTGAAACGCTCATTTTTCACATAAGCCACTTTTCAGCCTTAGGCGACTGTACAGTGCTAAAACAGCCTCCAATCGCTCTGAAACGCTCATTTTTGACATAACCCACTTTTCAGCCTTAATGAATTAAATTCCAGGTAAAAACTCATTTGCCATGAAGAAGATCCAAATTCAACCAGTTCAGGCTAGTAAACCTGTTTGAAAGACCTTTTTTCAGTGAAATGCAGCTTAGTGCAAAAACAGGCTGCTCTCGCTCTGAAACGCTCATTTTTCACATAAGCCACTTTTCAGCGCTAAAACAGCCTCCAATCGCTCTGAAACGCTCATTTTTGACATAAGCCACTTTTCACCTTTAATGAATGAAATTCCAGGTAAAAACTCCTTTGCCATGAATAAGATCCAAATTCAACCAGTTCAGGCTAGTAAACCTGTTTGAAAGACCTTTTTTCAGTGAAATGCAGCTTAGTGCAAAAACAGGCTGCTCTCGCTCTGAAACGCTCATTTTTCACATAAGCCACTTTTCAGCCTTAGGCGACTGTACAGTGCTAAAACAGCCTCCAATCGCTCTGAAACGCTCATTTTTGACATAATCCACTTTTCACCTTTAATGAATGAAATTCCAGGTAAAAACTCCTTTGCCATGAAGAAGATCCAAATTCAACCAGTTCAGGCTAGTAAACCTGTTTGAAAGACCTTTTTTCAGTGAAATGCAGCTTAGTGCAAAAACAGGCTGCTCTCGCTCTGAAACGCTCATTTTTCACATAAGCCACTTTTCAGCCTTAGGCGACTGTACAGTGCTAAAACAGCCTCCAATCGCTCTGAAACGCTCATTTTTGACATAATCCACTTTTCACCTTTAATGAATGAAATTCCAGGTAAAAACCCCTTTGCCATGAAGAAGATCCAAATTCAACCAGTTCAGGCTAGTAAACCTGTTTGAAAGACCTTTTTTCAGTGAAATGCAGCTTAGTGCAAAAACAGGCTGCTCTCGCTCTGAAACGCTCATTTTTCACATAAGCCACTTTTCAGCGCTAAAACAGCCTCCAATCGCTCTGAAACGCTCATTTTTGACATAACCCACTTTTCAGCCTTAATGAATTAAATTCCAGGTAAAAACTCATTTGCCATGAAGAAGATCCAAATTCAACCAGTTCAGGCTAGTAAACCTGTTTGAAAGACCTTTTTTCAGTGAAATGCAGCTTAGTGCAAAAACAGGCTGCTCTCGCTCTGAAACGCTCATTTTTCACATAAGCCACTTTTCAGCGCTAAAACAGCCTCCAATCGCTCTGAAACGCTCATTTTTGACATAAGCCACTTTTCACCTTTAATGAATGAAATTCCAGGTAAAAACTCCTTTGCCATGAATAAGATCCAAATTCAACCAGTTCAGGCTAGTAAACCTGTTTGAAAGACCTTTTTTCAGTGAAATGCAGCTTAGTGCAAAAACAGGCTGCTCTCGCTCTGAAACGCTCATTTTTCACATAAGCCACTTTTCAGCCTTAGGCGACTGTACAGTGCTAAAACAGCCTCCAATCGCTCTGAAACGCTCATTTTTGACATAATCCACTTTTCACCTTTAATGAATGAAATTCCAGGTAAAAACTCCTTTGCCATGAAGAAGATCCAAATTCAACCAGTTCAGGCTAGTAAACCTGTTTGAAAGACCTTTTTTCAGTGAAATGCAGCTTAGTGCAAAAACAGGCTGCTCTCGCTCTGAAACGCTCATTTTTCACATAAGCCACTTTTCAGCCTTAGGCGACTGTACAGTGCTAAAACAGCCTCCAATCGCTCTGAAACGCTCATTTTTGACATAATCCACTTTTCACCTTTAATGAATGAAATTCCAGGTAAAAACCCCTTTGCCATGAAGAAGATCCAAATTCAACCAGTTCAGGCTAGTAAACCTGTTTGAAAGACCTTTTTTCAGTGAAATGCAGCTTAGTGCAAAAACAGGCTGCTCTCGCTCTGAAACGCTCATTTTTCACATAAGCCACTTTTCAGCGCTAAAACAGCCTCCAATCGCTCTGAAACGCTCATTTTTGACATAACCCACTTTTCAGCCTTAATGAATTAAATTCCAGGTAAAAACTCATTTGCCATGAAGAAGATCCAAATTCAACCAGTTCAGGCTAGTAAACCTGTTTGAAAGACCTTTTTTCAGTGAAATGCAGCTTAGTGCAAAAACAGGCTGCTCTCGCTCTGAAACGCTCATTTTTCACATAAGCCACTTTTCAGCGCTAAAACAGCCTCCAATCGCTCTGAAACGCTCATTTTTGACATAAGCCACTTTTCACCTTTAATGAATGAAATTCCAGGTAAAAACTCCTTTGCCATGAAGAAGATCCAAATTCAACCAGTTCAGGCTAGTAAACCTGTTTGAAAGACCTTTTTTCAGTGAAATGCAGCTTAGTGCAAAAACAGGCTGCTCTCGCTCTGAAACGCTCATTTTTCACATAAGCCACTTTTCAGCCTTAGGCGACTGTACAGTGCTAAAACAGCCTCCAATCGCTCTGAAACGCTCATTTTTGACATAATCCACTTTTCACCTTTAATGAATGAAATTCCAGGTAAAAACTCCTTTGCCATGAAGAAGATCCAAATTCAACCAGTTCAGGCTAGTAAACCTGTTTGAAAGACCTTTTTTCAGTGAAATGCAGCTTAGTGCAAAAACAGGCTGCTCTCGCTCTGAAACGTTCATTTTTCACATAAGCCACTTTTCAGCCTTAGGCGACTGTACAGTGCTAAAACAGCCTCCAATCGCTCTGAAACGCTCATTTTTGACATAAGCCACTTTTCACCTTTAATGAATGAAATTCCAGGTAAAAACTCCTTTGCCATGAAGAAGATCCAAATTCAACCAGTTCAGGCTAGTAAACCTGTTTGAAAGACCTTTTTTCAGTGAAATGCAGCTTAGTGCAAAAACAGGCTGCTCTCGCTCTGAAACGCTCATTTTTCACATAAGCCACTTTTCAGCGCTAAAACAGCCTCCAATCGCTCTGAAACGCTCATTTTTGACATAAGCCACTTTTCACCTTTAATGAATGAAATTCCAGGTAAAAACTCCTTTGCCATGAAGAAGATCCAAATTCAACCAGTTCAGGCTAGTAAACCTGTTTGAAAGACCTTTTTTCAGTGAAATGCAGCTTAGTGCAAAAACAGGCTGCTCTCGCTCTGAAACGCTCATTTTTCACATAAGCCACTTTTCAGCCTTAGGCGACTGTACAGTGCTAAAACAGCCTCCAATCGCTCTGAAACGCTCATTTTTGACATAAGCCACTTTTCACCTTTAATGAATGAAATTCCAGGTAAAAACTCCTTTGCCATGAATAAGATCCAAATTCAACCAGTTCAGGCTAGTAAACCTGTTTGAAAGACCTTTTTTCAGTGAAATGCAGCTTAGTGCAAAAACAGGCTGCTCTCGCTCTGAAACGCTCATTTTTCACATAAGCCACTTTTCAGCCTTAGGCGACTGTACAGTGCTAAAACAGCCTCCAATCGCTCTGAAACGCTCATTTTTGACATAATCCACTTTTCACCTTTAATGAATGAAATTCCAGGTAAAAACTCCTTTGCCATGAAGAAGATCCAAATCAACCAGTTCAGGCTAGTAAACCTGTTTGAAAGACCTTTTTTCAGTGAAATGCAGCTTAGTGCAAAAACAGGCTGCTCTCGCTCTGAAACGCTCATTTTTCACATAAGCCACTTTTCAGCCTTAGGCGACTGTACAGTGCTAAAACAGCCTCCAATCGCTCTGAAACGCTCATTTTTGACATAAGCCACTTTTCACCTTTAATGAATGAAATTCCAGGTAAAAACTCCTTTGCCATGAAGAAGATCCAAATTCAACCAGTTCAGGCTAGTAAACCTGTTTGAAAGACCTTTTTTCAGTGAAATGCAGCTTAGTGCAAAAACAGGCTGCTCTCGCTCTGAAACGCTCATTTTTCACATAAGCCACTTTTCAGCCTTAGGCGACTGTACAGTGCTAAAACAGCCTCCAATCGCTCTGAAACGCTCATTTTTCACATAAGCCACTTTTCAGCGCTAAAACAGCCTCCAATCGCTCTGAAACGCTCATTTTTGACATAAGCCACTTTTCACCTTTAATGAATTAAATTCCAGGTAAAAACTCCTTTGCCATGAAGAAGATCCAAATTCAACCAGTTCAGGCTAGTAAACCTGTTTGAAAGACCTTTTTTCAGTGAAATGCAGCTTAGTGCAAAAACAGGCTGCTCTCGCTCTGAAACGCTCATTTTTCACATAAGCCACTTTTCAGCCTTAGGCGACTGTACAGTGCTAAAACAGCCTCCAATCGCTCTGAAACGCTCATTTTTGACATAAGCCACTTTTCACCTTTAATGAATGAAATTCCAGGTAAAAACTCCTTTGCCATGAAGAAGGTCCAAATTCAACCAGTTCAGGCTAGTAAACCTGTTTGAAAGACCTTTTTTCAGTGAAATGCAGCTTAGTGCAAAAACAGGCTGCTCTCGCTCTGAAACGCTCATTTTTCACATAAGCCACTTTTCAGCCTTAGGCGACTGTACAGTGCTAAAACAGCCTCCAATCGCTCTGAAACGCTCATTTTTGACATAATCCACTTTTCACCTTTAATGAATGAAATTCCAGGTAAAAACCCCTTTGCCATGAAGAAGATCCAAATTCAACCAGTTCAGGCTAGTAAACCTGTTTGAAAGACCTTTTTTCAGTGAAATGCAGCTTAGTGCAAAAACAGGCTGCTCTCGCTCTGAAACGCTCATTTTTCACATAAGCCACTTTTCAGCCTTAGGCGACTGTACAGTGCTAAAACAGCCTCCAATCGCTCTGAAACGCTCATTTTTCACATAAGCCACTTTTCAGCGCTAAAACAGCCTCCAATCGCTCTGAAACGCTCATTTTTGACATAACCCACTTTTCAGCCTTAATGAATTAAATTCCAGGTAAAAACTCATTTGCCATGAAGAAGATCCAAATTCAACCAGTTCAGGCTAGTAAACCTGTTTGAAAGACCTTTTTTCAGTGAAATGCAGCTTAGTGCAAAAACAGGCTGCTCTCGCTCTGAAACGCTCATTTTTCACATAAGCCACTTTTCAGCCTTAGGCGACTGTACAGTGCTAAAACAGCCTCCAATCGCTCTGAAACGCTCATTTTTGACATAAGCCACTTTTCACCTTTAATGAATGAAATTCCAGGTAAAAACTCCTTTGCCATGAAGAAGATCCAAATTCAACCAGTTCAGGCTAGTAAACCTGTTTGAAAGACCTTTTTTCAGTGAAATGCAGCTTAGTGCAAAAACAGGCTGCTCTCGCTCTGAAACGCTCATTTTTCACATAAGCCACTTTTCAGCGCTAAAACAGCCTCCAATCGCTCTGAAACGCTCATTTTTGACATAAGCCACTTTTCACCTTTAATATATGAAATTCCAGGTAAAAACTCCTTTGCCATGAAGAAGATCCAAATTCAACCAGTTCAGGCTAGTAAACCTGTTTGAAAGACCTTTTTTCAGTGAAATGCAGCTTAGTGCAAAAACAGGCTGCTCTCGCTCTGAAACGCTCATTTTTCACATAAGCCACTTTTCAGCCTTAGGCGACTGTACAGTGCTAAAACAGCCTCCAATCGCTCTGAAACGCTCATTTTTGACATAATCCACTTTTCACCTTTAATGAATGAAATTCCAGGTAAAAACTCCTTTGCCATGAAGAAGATCCAAATTCAACCAGTTCAGGCTAGTAAACCTGTTTGAAAGACCTTTTTTCAGTGAAATGCAGCTTAGTGCAAAAACAGGCTGCTCTCGCTCTGAAACGCTCATTTTTCACATAAGCCACTTTTCAGCCTTAGGCGACTGTACAGTGCTAAAACAGCCTCCAATCGCTCTGAAACGCTCATTTCTGACATAATCCACTTTTCACCTTTAATGAATGAAATTCCAGGTAAAAACTCCTTTGCCATGAAGAAGATCCAAATTCAACCAGTTCAGGCTAGTAAACCTGTTTGAAAGACCTTTTTTCAGTGAAATGCAGCTTAGTGCAAAAACAGGCTGCTCTCGCTCTGAAACGCTCATTTTTCACATAAGCCACTTTTCAGCGCTAAAACAGCCTCCAATCGCTCTGAAACGCTCATTTTTGACATAAGCCACTTTTCACCTTTAATGAATGAAATTCCAGGTAAAAACTCCTTTGCCATGAAGAAGATCCAAATTCAACCAGTTCAGGCTAGTAAACCTGTTTGAAAGACCTTTTTTCAGTGAAATGCAGCTTAGTGCAAAAACAGGCTGCTCTCGCTCTGAAACGCTCATTTTTCACATAAGCCACTTTTCAGCCTTAGGCGACTGTACAGTGCTAAAACAGCCTCCAATCGCTCTGAAACGCTCATTTTTGACATAAGCCACTTTTCACCTTTAATGAATGAAATTCCAGGTAAAAACTCCTTTGCCATGAATAAGATCCAAATTCAACCAGTTCAGGCTAGTAAACCTGTTTGAAAGACCTTTTTTCAGTGAAATGCAGCTTAGTGCAAAAACAGGCTGCTCTCGCTCTGAAACGCTCATTTTTCACATAAGCCACTTTTCAGCCTTAGGCGACTGTACAGTGCTAAAACAGCCTCCAATCGCTCTGAAACGCTCATTTTTGACATAATCCACTTTTCACCTTTAATGAATGAAATTCCAGGTAAAAACTCCTTTGCCATGAAGAAGATCCAAATCAACCAGTTCAGGCTAGTAAACCTGTTTGAAAGACCTTTTTTCAGTGAAATGCAGCTTAGTGCAAAAACAGGCTGCTCTCGCTCTGAAACGCTCATTTTTCACATAAGCCACTTTTCAGCCTTAGGCGACTGTACAGTGCTAAAACAGCCTCCAATCGCTCTGAAACGCTCATTTTTGACATAAGCCACTTTTCACCTTTAATGAATGAAATTCCAGGTAAAAACTCCTTTGCCATGAAGAAGATCCAAATTCAACCAGTTCAGGCTAGTAAACCTGTTTGAAAGACCTTTTTTCAGTGAAATGCAGCTTAGTGCAAAAACAGGCTGCTCTCGCTCTGAAACGCTCATTTTTCACATAAGCCACTTTTCAGCCTTAGGCGACTGTACAGTGCTAAAACAGCCTCCAATCGCTCTGAAACGCTCATTTTTCACATAAGCCACTTTTCAGCGCTAAAACAGCCTCCAATCGCTCTGAAACGCTCATTTTTGACATAAGCCACTTTTCACCTTTAATGAATTAAATTCCAGGTAAAAACTCCTTTGCCATGAAGAAGATCCAAATTCAACCAGTTCAGGCTAGTAAACCTGTTTGAAAGACCTTTTTTCAGTGAAATGCAGCTTAGTGCAAAAACAGGCTGCTCTCGCTCTGAAACGCTCATTTTTCACATAAGCCACTTTTCAGCCTTAGGCGACTGTACAGTGCTAAAACAGCCTCCAATCGCTCTGAAACGCTCATTTTTGACATAAGCCACTTTTCACCTTTAATGAATGAAATTCCAGGTAAAAACTCCTTTGCCATGAAGAAGGTCCAAATTCAACCAGTTCAGGCTAGTAAACCTGTTTGAAAGACCTTTTTTCAGTGAAATGCAGCTTAGTGCAAAAACAGGCTGCTCTCGCTCTGAAACGCTCATTTTTCACATAAGCCACTTTTCAGCCTTAGGCGACTGTACAGTGCTAAAACAGCCTCCAATCGCTCTGAAACGCTCATTTTTGACATAATCCACTTTTCACCTTTAATGAATGAAATTCCAGGTAAAAACCCCTTTGCCATGAAGAAGATCCAAATTCAACCAGTTCAGGCTAGTAAACCTGTTTGAAAGACCTTTTTTCAGTGAAATGCAGCTTAGTGCAAAAACAGGCTGCTCTCGCTCTGAAACGCTCATTTTTCACATAAGCCACTTTTCAGCCTTAGGCGACTGTACAGTGCTAAAACAGCCTCCAATCGCTCTGAAACGCTCATTTTTCACATAAGCCACTTTTCAGCGCTAAAACAGCCTCCAATCGCTCTGAAACGCTCATTTTTGACATAACCCACTTTTCAGCCTTAATGAATTAAATTCCAGGTAAAAACTCATTTGCCATGAAGAAGATCCAAATTCAACCAGTTCAGGCTAGTAAACCTGTTTGAAAGACCTTTTTTCAGTGAAATGCAGCTTAGTGCAAAAACAGGCTGCTCTCGCTCTGAAACGCTCATTTTTCACATAAGCCACTTTTCAGCCTTAGGCGACTGTACAGTGCTAAAACAGCCTCCAATCGCTCTGAAACGCTCATTTTTGACATAAGCCACTTTTCACCTTTAATGAATGAAATTCCAGGTAAAAACTCCTTTGCCATGAAGAAGATCCAAATTCAACCAGTTCAGGCTAGTAAACCTGTTTGAAAGACCTTTTTTCAGTGAAATGCAGCTTAGTGCAAAAACAGGCTGCTCTCGCTCTGAAACGCTCATTTTTCACATAAGCCACTTTTCAGCGCTAAAACAGCCTCCAATCGCTCTGAAACGCTCATTTTTGACATAAGCCACTTTTCACCTTTAATATATGAAATTCCAGGTAAAAACTCCTTTGCCATGAAGAAGATCCAAATTCAACCAGTTCAGGCTAGTAAACCTGTTTGAAAGACCTTTTTTCAGTGAAATGCAGCTTAGTGCAAAAACAGGCTGCTCTCGCTCTGAAACGCTCATTTTTCACATAAGCCACTTTTCAGCCTTAGGCGACTGTACAGTGCTAAAACAGCCTCCAATCGCTCTGAAACGCTCATTTTTGACATAATCCACTTTTCACCTTTAATGAATGAAATTCCAGGTAAAAACTCCTTTGCCATGAAGAAGATCCAAATTCAACCAGTTCAGGCTAGTAAACCTGTTTGAAAGACCTTTTTTCAGTGAAATGCAGCTTAGTGCAAAAACAGGCTGCTCTCGCTCTGAAACGCTCATTTTTCACATAAGCCACTTTTCAGCCTTAGGCGACTGTACAGTGCTAAAACAGCCTCCAATCGCTCTGAAACGCTCATTTCTGACATAATCCACTTTTCACCTTTAATGAATGAAATTCCAGGTAAAAACTCCTTTGCCATGAAGAAGATCCAAATTCAACCAGTTCAGGCTAGTAAACCTGTTTGAAAGACCTTTTTTCAGTGAAATGCAGCTTAGTGCAAAAACAGGCTGCTCTCGCTCTGAAACGCTCATTTTTCACATAAGCCACTTTTCAGCGCTAAAACAGCCTCCAATCGCTCTGAAACGCTCATTTTTGACATAAGCCACTTTTCACCTTTAATGAATGAAATTCCAGGTAAAAACTCCTTTGCCATGAAGAAGATCCAAATTCAACCAGTTCAGGCTAGTAAACCTGTTTGAAAGACCTTTTTTCAGTGAAATGCAGCTTAGTGCAAAAACAGGCTGCTCTCGCTCTGAAACGCTCATTTTTCACATAAGCCACTTTTCAGCCTTAGGCGACTGTACAGTGCTAAAACAGCCTCCAATCGCTCTGAAACGCTCATTTTTGACATAATCCACTTTTCACCTTTAATGAATGAAATTCCAGGTAAAAACCCCTTTGCCATGAAGAAGATCCAAATTCAACCAGTTCAGGCTAGTAAACCTGTTTGAAAGACCTTTTTTCAGTGAAATGCAGCTTAGTGCAAAAACAGGCTGCTCTCGCTCTGAAACGCTCATTTTTCACATAAGCCACTTTTCAGCGCTAAAACAGCCTCCAATCGCTCTGAAACGCTCATTTTTGACATAACCCACTTTTCAGCCTTAATGAATTAAATTCCAGGTAAAAACTCATTTGCCATGAAGAAGATCCAAATTCAACCAGTTCAGGCTAGTAAACCTGTTTGAAAGACCTTTTTTCAGTGAAATGCAGCTTAGTGCAAAAACAGGCTGCTCTCGCTCTGAAACGCTCATTTTTCACATAAGCCACTTTTCAGCGCTAAAACAGCCTCCAATCGCTCTGAAACGCTCATTTTTGACATAAGCCACTTTTCACCTTTAATGAATGAAATTCCAGGTAAAAACTCCTTTGCCATGAAGAAGATCCAAATTCAACCAGTTCAGGCTAGTAAACCTGTTTGAAAGACCTTTTTTCAGTGAAATGCAGCTTAGTGCAAAAACAGGCTGCTCTCGCTCTGAAACGCTCATTTTTCACATAAGCCACTTTTCAGCCTTAGGCGACTGTACAGTGCTAAAACAGCCTCCAATCGCTCTGAAACGCTCATTTTTGACATAATCCACTTTTCACCTTTAATGAATGAAATTCCAGGTAAAAACTCCTTTGCCATGAAGAAGATCCAAATTCAACCAGTTCAGGCTAGTAAACCTGTTTGAAAGACCTTTTTTCAGTGAAATGCAGCTTAGTGCAAAAACAGGCTGCTCTCGCTCTGAAACGCTCATTTTTCACATAAGCCACTTTTCAGCCTTAGGCGACTGTACAGTGCTAAAACAGCCTCCAATCGCTCTGAAACGCTCATTTTTGACATAATCCACTTTTCACCTTTAATGAATGAAATTCCAGGTAAAAACTCCTTTGCCATGAAGAAGATCCAAATTCAACCAGTTCAGGCTAGTAAACCTGTTTGAAAGACCTTTTTTCAGTGAAATGCAGCTTAGTGCAAAAACAGGCTGCTCTCGCTCTGAAACGCTCATTTTTCACATAAGCCACTTTTCAGCGCTAAAACAGCCTCCAATCGCTCTGAAACGCTCATTTTTGACATAAGCCACTTTTCACCTTTAATGAATGAAATTCCAGGTAAAAACTCCTTTGCCATGAAGAAGATCCAAATTCAACCAGTTCAGGCTAGTAAACCTGTTTGAAAGACCTTTTTTCAGTGAAATGCAGCTTAGTGCAAAAACAGGCTGCTCTCGCTCTGAAACGCTCATTTTTCACATAAGCCACTTTTCAGCCTTAGGCGACTGTACAGTGCTAAAACAGCCTCCAATCGCTCTGAAACGCTCATTTTTGACATAATCCACTTTTCACCTTTAATGAATGAAATTCCAGGTAAAAACTCCTTTGCCATGAAGAAGATCCAAATTCAACCAGTTCAGGCTAGTAAACCTGTTTGAAAGACCTTTTTTCAGTGAAATGCAGCTTAGTGCAAAAACAGGCTGCTCTCGCTCTGAAACGCTCATTTTTCACATAAGCCACTTTTCAGCCTTAGGCGACTGTACAGTGCTAAAACAGCCTCCAATCGCTCTGAAACGCTCATTTTTGACATAAGCCACTTTTCACCTTTAATGAATGAAATTCCAGGTAAAAACTCCTTTGCCATGAAGAAGATCCAAATTCAACCAGTTCAGGCTAGTAAACCTGTTTGAAAGACCTTTTTTCAGTGAAATGCAGCTTAGTGCAAAAACAGGCTGCTCTCGCTCTGAAACGCTCATTTTTCACATAAGCCACTTTTCAGCCTTAGGCGACTGTACAGTGCTAAAACAGCCTCCAATCGCTCTGAAACGCTCATTTTTCACATAAGCCACTTTTCAGCCTTAGGCGACTGTACAGTGCTAAAACAGCCTCCAATCGCTCTGAAACGCTCATTTTTCACATAAGCCACTTTTCAGCGCTAAAACAGCCTCCAATCGCTCTGAAACGCTCATTTTTGACATAAGCCACTTTTCACCTTTAATGAATTAAATTCCAGGTAAAAACTCCTTTGCCATGAAGAAGATCCAAATTCAACCAGTTCAGGCTAGTAAACCTGTTTGAAAGACCTTTTTTCAGTGAAATGCAGCTTAGTGCAAAAACAGGCTGCTCTCGCTCTGAAACGCTCATTTTTCACATAAGCCACTTTTCAGCGCTAAAACAGCCTCCAATCGCTCTGAAACGCTCATTTTTGACATAAGCCACTTTTCACCTTTAATGAATGAAATTCCAGGTAAAAACTCCTTTGCCATGAATAAGATCCAAATTCAACCAGTTCAGGCTAGTAAACCTGTTTGAAAGACCTTTTTTCAGTGAAATGCAGCTTAGTGCAAAAACAGGCTGCTCTCGCTCTGAAACGCTCATTTTTCACATAAGCCACTTTTCAGCCTTAGGCGACTGTACAGTGCTAAAACAGCCTCCAATCGCTCTGAAACGCTCATTTTTGACATAAGCCACTTTTCACCTTTAATGAATGAAATTCCAGGTAAAAACTCCTTTGCCATGAAGAAGATCCAAATTCAACCAGTTCAGGCTAGTAAACCTGTTTGAAAGACCTTTTTTCAGTGAAATGCAGCTTAGTGCAAAAACAGGCTGCTCTCGCTCTGAAACGCTCATTTTTCACATAAGCCACTTTTCAGCCTTAGGCGACTGTACAGTGCTAAAACAGCCTCCAATCGCTCTGAAACGCTCATTTTTGACATAAGCCACTTTTCACCTTTAATGAATGAAATTCCAGGTAAAAACTCCTTTGCCATGAAGAAGATCCAAATTCAACCAGTTCAGGCTAGTAAACCTGTTTGAAAGACCTTTTTTCAGTGAAATGCAGCTTAGTGCAAAAACAGGCTGCTCTCGCTCTGAAACGCTCATTTTTCACATAAGCCACTTTTCAGCCTTAGGCGACTGTACAGTGCTAAAACAGCCTCCAATCGCTCTGAAACGCTCATTTTTCACATAAGCCACTTTTCAGCCTTAGGCGACTGTACAGTGCTAAAACAGCCTCCAATCGCTCTGAAACGCTCATTTTTCACATAAGCCACTTTTCAGCGCTAAAACAGCCTCCAATCGCTCTGAAACGCTCATTTTTGACATAAGCCACTTTTCACCTTTAATGAATTAAATTCCAGGTAAAAACTCCTTTGCCATGAAGAAGATCCAAATTCAACCAGTTCAGGCTAGTAAACCTGTTTGAAAGACCTTTTTTCAGTGAAATGCAGCTTAGTGCAAAAACAGGCTGCTCTCGCTCTGAAACGCTCATTTTTCACATAAGCCACTTTTCAGCGCTAAAACAGCCTCCAATCGCTCTGAAACGCTCATTTTTGACATAAGCCACTTTTCACCTTTAATGAATGAAATTCCAGGTAAAAACTCCTTTGCCATGAATAAGATCCAAATTCAACCAGTTCAGGCTAGTAAACCTGTTTGAAAGACCTTTTTTCAGTGAAATGCAGCTTAGTGCAAAAACAGGCTGCTCTCGCTCTGAAACGCTCATTTTTCACATAAGCCACTTTTCAGCGCTAAAACAGCCTCCAATCGCTCTGAAACGCTCATTTTTGACATAAGCCACTTTTCACCTTTAATGAATGAAATTCCAGGTAAAAACTCCTTTGCCATGAAGAAGATCCAAATTCAACCAGTTCAGGCTAGTAAACCTGTTTGAAAGACCTTTTTTCAGTGAAATGCAGCTTAGTGCAAAAACAGGCTGCTCTCGCTCTGAAACGCTCATTTTTCACATAAGCCACTTTTCAGCCTTAGGCGACTGTACAGTGCTAAAACAGCCTCCAATCGCTCTGAAACGCTCATTTTTGACATAATCCACTTTTCACCTTTAATGAATGAAATTCCAGGTAAAAACTCCTTTGCCATGAAGAAGATCCAAATTCAACCAGTTCAGGCTAGTAAACCTGTTTGAAAGACCTTTTTTCAGTGAAATGCAGCTTAGTGCAAAAACAGGCTGCTCTCGCTCTGAAACGCTCATTTTTCACATAAGCCACTTTTCAGCCTTAGGCGACTGTACAGTGCTAAAACAGCCTCCAATCGCTCTGAAACGCTCATTTTTGACATAATCCACTTTTCACCTTTAATGAATGAAATTCCAGGTAAAAACTCCTTTGCCATGAAGAAGATCCAAATTCAACCAGTTCAGGCTAGTAAACCTGTTTGAAAGACCTTTTTTCAGTGAAATGCAGCTTAGTGCAAAAACAGGCTGCTCTCGCTCTGAAACGCTCATTTTTCACATAAGCCACTTTTCAGCGCTAAAACAGCCTCCAATCGCTCTGAAACGCTCATTTTTGACATAAGCCACTTTTCACCTTTAATGAATGAAATTCCAGGTAAAAACTCCTTTGCCATGAAGAAGATCCAAATTCAACCAGTTCAGGCTAGTAAACCTGTTTGAAAGACCTTTTTTCAGTGAAATGCAGCTTAGTGCAAAAACAGGCTGCTCTCGCTCTGAAACGCTCATTTTTCACATAAGCCACTTTTCAGCCTTAGGCGACTGTACAGTGCTAAAACAGCCTCCAATCGCTCTGAAACGCTCATTTTTGACATAATCCACTTTCACCTTTAATGAATGAAATTCCAGGTAAAAACTCCTTTGCCATGAAGAAGATCCAAATTCAACCAGTTCAGGCTAGTAAACCTGTTTGAAAGACCTTTTTTCAGTGAAATGCAGCTTAGTGCAAAAACAGGCTGCTCTCGCTCTGAAACGCTCATTTTTCACATAAGCCACTTTTCAGCCTTAGGCGACTGTACAGTGCTAAAACAGCCTCCAATCGCTCTGAAACGCTCATTTTTGACATAAGCCACTTTTCACCTTTAATGAATGAAATTCCAGGTAAAAACTCCTTTGCCATGAAGAAGATCCAAATTCAACCAGTTCAGGCTAGTAAACCTGTTTGAAAGACCTTTTTTCAGTGAAATGCAGCTTAGTGCAAAAACAGGCTGCTCTCGCTCTGAAACGCTCATTTTTCACATAAGCCACTTTTCAGCCTTAGGCGACTGTACAGTGCTAAAACAGCCTCCAATCGCTCTGAAACGCTCATTTTTCACATAAGCCACTTTTCAGCCTTAGGCGACTGTACAGTGCTAAAACAGCCTCCAATCGCTCTGAAACGCTCATTTTTCACATAAGCCACTTTTCAGCGCTAAACAGCCTCCAATCGCTCTGAAACGCTCATTTTTGACATAAGCCACTTTTCACCTTTAATGAATTAAATTCCAGGTAAAAACTCCTTTGCCATGAAGAAGATCCAAATTCAACCAGTTCAGGCTAGTAAACCTGTTTGAAAGACCTTTTTTCAGTGAAATGCAGCTTAGTGCAAAAACAGGCTGCTCTCGCTCTGAAACGCTCATTTTTCACATAAGCCACTTTTCAGCGCTAAAACAGCCTCCAATCGCTCTGAAACGCTCATTTTTGACATAAGCCACTTTTCACCTTTAATGAATGAAATTCCAGGTAAAAACTCCTTTGCCATGAATAAGATCCAAATTCAACCAGTTCAGGCTAGTAAACCTGTTTGAAAGACCTTTTTTCAGTGAAATGCAGCTTAGTGCAAAAACAGGCTGCTCTCGCTCTGAAACGCTCATTTTTCACATAAGCCACTTTTCAGCCTTAGGCGACTGTACAGTGCTAAAACAGCCTCCAATCGCTCTGAAACGCTCATTTTTGACATAAGCCACTTTTCACCTTTAATGAATGAAATTCCAGGTAAAAACTCCTTTGCCATGAAGAAGATCCAAATTCAACCAGTTCAGGCTAGTAAACCTGTTTGAAAGACCTTTTTTCAGTGAAATGCAGCTTAGTGCAAAAACAGGCTGCTCTCGCTCTGAAACGCTCATTTTTCACATAAGCCACTTTTCAGCCTTAGGCGACTGTACAGTGCTAAAACAGCCTCCAATCGCTCTGAAACGCTCATTTTTGACATAAGCCACTTTTCACCTTTAATGAATGAAATTCCAGGTAAAAACTCCTTTGCCATGAAGAAGATCCAAATTCAACCAGTTCAGGCTAGTAAACCTGTTTGAAAGACCTTTTTTCAGTGAAATGCAGCTTAGTGCAAAACAGGCTGCTCTCGCTCTGAAACGCTCATTTTTCACATAAGCCACTTTTCAGCCTTAGGCGACTGTACAGTGCTAAAACAGCCTCCAATCGCTCTGAAACGCTCATTTTTCACATAAGCCACTTTTCAGCCTTAGGCGACTGTACAGTGCTAAAACAGCCTCCAATCGCTCTGAAACGCTCATTTTTCACATAAGCCACTTTTCAGCGCTAAAACAGCCTCCAATCGCTCTGAAACGCTCATTTTTGACATAAGCCACTTTTCACCTTTAATGAATTAAATTCCAGGTAAAAACTCCTTTGCCATGAAGAAGATCCAAATTCAACCAGTTCAGGCTAGTAAACCTGTTTGAAAGACCTTTTTTCAGTGAAATGCAGCTTAGTGCAAAAACAGGCTGCTCTCGCTCTGAAACGCTCATTTTTCACATAAGCCACTTTTCAGCGCTAAAACAGCCTCCAATCGCTCTGAAACGCTCATTTTTGACATAAGCCACTTTTCACCTTTAATGAATGAAATTCCAGGTAAAAACTCCTTTGCCATGAATAAGATCCAAATTCAACCAGTTCAGGCTAGTAAACCTGTTTGAAAGACCTTTTTTCAGTGAAATGCAGCTTAGTGCAAAAACAGGCTGCTCTCGCTCTGAAACGCTCATTTTTCACATAAGCCACTTTTCAGCCTTAGGCGACTGTACAGTGCTAAAACAGCCTCCAATCGCTCTGAAACGCTCATTTTTGACATAAGCCACTTTTCACCTTTAATGAATTAAATTCCAGGTAAAAACTCCTTTGCCATGAAGAAGATCCAAATTCAACCAGTTCAGGCTAGTAAACCTGTTTGAAAGACCTTTTTTCAGTGAAATGCAGCTTAGTGCAAAAACAGGCTGCTCTCGCTCTGAAACGCTCATTTTTCACATAAGCCACTTTTCAGCCTTAGGCGACTGTACAGTGCTAAAACAGCCTCCAATCGCTCTGAAACGCTCATTTTTGACATAAGCCACTTTTCACCTTTAATGAATGAAATTCCAGGTAAAAACTCCTTTGCCATGAAGAAGATCCAAATTCAACCAGTTCAGGCTAGTAAACCTGTTTGAAAGACCTTTTTTCAGTGAAATGCAGCTTAGTGCAAAAACAGGCTGCTCTCGCTCTGAAACGCTCATTTTTCACATAAGCCACTTTTCAGCCTTAGGCGACTGTACAGTGCTAAAACAGCCTCCAATCGCTCTGAAACGCTCATTTTTCACATAATCCACTTTTCACCTTTAATGAATGAAATTCCAGGTAAAAACCCCTTTGCCATGAAGAAGATCCAAATTCAACCAGTTCAGGCTAGTAAACCTGTTTGAAAGACCTTTTTTCAGTGAAATGCAGCTTAGTGCAAAAACAGGCTGCTCTCGCTCTGAAACGCTCATTTTTCACATAAGCCACTTTTCAGCCTTAGGCGACTGTACAGTGCTAAAACAGCCTCCAATCGCTCTGAAACGCTCATTTTTCACATAAGCCACTTTTCAGCGCTAAAACAGCCTCCAATCGCTCTGAAACGCTCATTTTTGACATAACCCACTTTTCAGCCTTAATGAATTAAATTCCAGGTAAAAACTCATTTGCCATGAAGAAGATCCAAATTCAACCAGTTCAGGCTAGTAAACCTGTTTGAAAGACCTTTTTTCAGTGAAATGCAGCTTAGTGCAAAAACAGGCTGCTCTCGCTCTGAAACGCTCATTTTTCACATAAGCCACTTTTCAGCCTTAGGCGACTGTACAGTGCTAAAACAGCCTCCAATCGCTCTGAAACGCTCATTTTTCACATAAGCCACTTTTCAGCGCTAAAACAGCCTCCAATCGCTCTGAAACGCTCATTTTTGACATAACCCACTTTTCAGCCTTAATGAATTAAATTCCAGGTAAAAACTCATTTGCCATGAAGAAGATCCAAATTCAACCAGTTCAGGCTAGTAAACCTGTTTGAAAGACCTTTTTTCAGTGAAATGCAGCTTAGTGCAAAAACAGGCTGCTCTCGCTCTGAAACGCTCATTTTTCACATAAGCCACTTTTCAGCGCTAAAACAGCCTCCAATCGCTCTGAAACGCTCATTTTTGACATAAGCCACTTTTCACCTTTAATGAATGAAATTCCAGGTAAAAACTCCTTTGCCATGAATAAGATCCAAATTCAACCAGTTCAGGCTAGTAAACCTGTTTGAAAGACCTTTTTTCAGTGAAATGCAGCTTAGTGCAAAAACAGGCTGCTCTCGCTCTGAAACGCTCATTTTTCACATAAGCCACTTTTCAGCCTTAGGCGACTGTACAGTGCTAAAACAGCCTCCAATCGCTCTGAAACGCTCATTTTTGACATAATCCACTTTTCACCTTTAATGAATGAAATTCCAGGTAAAAACTCCTTTGCCATGAAGAAGATCCAAATTCAACCAGTTCAGGCTAGTAAACCTGTTTGAAAGACCTTTTTTCAGTGAAATGCAGCTTAGTGCAAAAACAGGCTGCTCTCGCTCTGAAACGCTCATTTTTCACATAAGCCACTTTTCAGCCTTAGGCGACTGTACAGTGCTAAAACAGCCTCCAATCGCTCTGAAACGCTCATTTTTGACATAAGCCACTTTTCACCTTTAATGAATGAAATTCCAGGTAAAAACTCCTTTGCCATGAAGAAGATCCAAATTCAACCAGTTCAGGCTAGTAAACCTGTTTGAAAGACCTTTTTTCAGTGAAATGCAGCTTAGTGCAAAAACAGGCTGCTCTCGCTCTGAAACGCTCATTTTTCACATAAGCCACTTTTCAGCGCTAAAACAGCCTCCAATCGCTCTGAAACGCTCATTTTTGACATAAGCCACTTTTCACCTTTAATGAATGAAATTCCAGGTAAAAACTCCTTTGCCATGAAGAAGATCCAAATTCAACCAGTTCAGGCTAGTAAACCTGTTTGAAAGACCTTTTTTCAGTGAAATGCAGCTTAGTGCAAAAACAGGCTGCTCTCGCTCTGAAACGCTCATTTTTCACATAAGCCACTTTTCAGCCTTAGGCGACTGTACAGTGCTAAAACAGCCTCCAATCGCTCTGAAACGCTCATTTTTCACATAATCCACTTTTCACCTTTAATGAATGAAATTCCAGGTAAAAACTCCTTTGCCATGAAGAAGATCCAAATTCAACCAGTTCAGGCTAGTAAACCTGTTTGAAAGACCTTTTTTCAGTGAAATGCAGCTTAGTGCAAAAACAGGCTGCTCTCGCTCTGAAACGCTCATTTTTCACATAAGCCACTTTTCAGCCTTAGGCGACTGTACAGTGCTAAAACAGCCTCCAATCGCTCTGAAACGCTCATTTTTGACATAATCCACTTTTCACCTTTAATGAATGAAATTCCAGGTAAAAACCCCTTTGCCATGAAGAAGATCCAAATTCAACCAGTTCAGGCTAGTAAACCTGTTTGAAAGACCTTTTTTCAGTGAAATGCAGCTTAGTGCAAAAACAGGCTGCTCTCGCTCTGAAACGCTCATTTTTCACATAAGCCACTTTTCAGCCTTAGGCGACTGTACAGTGCTAAAACAGCCTCCAATCGCTCTGAAACGCTCATTTTTCACATAATCCACTTTTCACCTTTAATGAATGAAATTCCAGGTAAAAACCCCTTTGCCATGAAGAAGATCCAAATTCAACCAGTTCAGGCTAGTAAACCTGTTTGAAAGACCTTTTTTCAGTGAAATGCAGCTTAGTGCAAAAACAGGCTGCTCTCGCTCTGAAACGCTCATTTTTCACATAAGCCACTTTTCAGCCTTAGGCGACTGTACAGTGCTAAAACAGCCTCCAATCGCTCTGAAACGCTCATTTTTCACATAAGCCACTTTTCAGCGCTAAAACAGCCTCCAATCGCTCTGAAACGCTCATTTTTGACATAACCCACTTTTCAGCCTTAATGAATTAAATTCCAGGTAAAAACTCATTTGCCATGAAGAAGATCCAAATTCAACCAGTTCAGGCTAGTAAACCTGTTTGAAAGACCTTTTTTCAGTGAAATGCAGCTTAGTGCAAAAACAGGCTGCTCTCGCTCTGAAACGCTCATTTTTCACATAAGCCACTTTTCAGCCTTAGGCGACTGTACAGTGCTAAAACAGCCTCCAATCGCTCTGAAACGCTCATTTTTCACATAAGCCACTTTTCAGCGCTAAAACAGCCTCCAATCGCTCTGAAACGCTCATTTTTGACATAACCCACTTTTCAGCCTTAATGAATTAAATTCCAGGTAAAAACTCATTTGCCATGAAGAAGATCCAAATTCAACCAGTTCAGGCTAGTAAACCTGTTTGAAAGACCTTTTTTCAGTGAAATGCAGCTTAGTGCAAAAACAGGCTGCTCTCGCTCTGAAACGCTCATTTTTCACATAAGCCACTTTTCAGCGCTAAAACAGCCTCCAATCGCTCTGAAACGCTCATTTTTGACATAAGCCACTTTTCACCTTTAATGAATGAAATTCCAGGTAAAAACTCCTTTGCCATGAATAAGATCCAAATTCAACCAGTTCAGGCTAGTAAACCTGTTTGAAAGACCTTTTTTCAGTGAAATGCAGCTTAGTGCAAAAACAGGCTGCTCTCGCTCTGAAACGCTCATTTTTCACATAAGCCACTTTTCAGCCTTAGGCGACTGTACAGTGCTAAAACAGCCTCCAATCGCTCTGAAACGCTCATTTTTGACATAATCCACTTTTCACCTTTAATGAATGAAATTCCAGGTAAAAACTCCTTTGCCATGAAGAAGATCCAAATTCAACCAGTTCAGGCTAGTAAACCTGTTTGAAAGACCTTTTTTCAGTGAAATGCAGCTTAGTGCAAAAACAGGCTGCTCTCGCTCTGAAACGCTCATTTTTCACATAAGCCACTTTTCAGCCTTAGGCGACTGTACAGTGCTAAAACAGCCTCCAATCGCTCTGAAACGCTCATTTTTGACATAAGCCACTTTTCACCTTTAATGAATGAAATTCCAGGTAAAAACTCCTTTGCCATGAAGAAGATCCAAATTCAACCAGTTCAGGCTAGTAAACCTGTTTGAAAGACCTTTTTTCAGTGAAATGCAGCTTAGTGCAAAAACAGGCTGCTCTCGCTCTGAAACGCTCATTTTTCACATAAGCCACTTTTCAGCGCTAAAACAGCCTCCAATCGCTCTGAAACGCTCATTTTTGACATAAGCCACTTTTCACCTTTAATGAATGAAATTCCAGGTAAAAACTCCTTTGCCATGAAGAAGATCCAAATTCAACCAGTTCAGGCTAGTAAACCTGTTTGAAAGACCTTTTTTCAGTGAAATGCAGCTTAGTGCAAAAACAGGCTGCTCTCGCTCTGAAACGCTCATTTTTCACATAAGCCACTTTTCAGCCTTAGGCGACTGTACAGTGCTAAAACAGCCTCCAATCGCTCTGAAACGCTCATTTTTCACATAATCCACTTTTCACCTTTAATGAATGAAATTCCAGGTAAAAACCCCTTTGCCATGAAGAAGATCCAAATTCAACCAGTTCAGGCTAGTAAACCTGTTTGAAAGACCTTTTTTCAGTGAAATGCAGCTTAGTGCAAAAACAGGCTGCTCTCGCTCTGAAACGCTCATTTTTCACATAAGCCACTTTTCAGCCTTAGGCGACTGTACAGTGCTAAAACAGCCTCCAATCGCTCTGAAACGCTCATTTTTCACATAAGCCACTTTTCAGCGCTAAAACAGCCTCCAATCGCTCTGAAACGCTCATTTTTGACATAACCCACTTTTCAGCCTTAATGAATTAAATTCCAGGTAAAAACTCATTTGCCATGAAGAAGATCCAAATTCAACCAGTTCAGGCTAGTAAACCTGTTTGAAAGACCTTTTTTCAGTGAAATGCAGCTTAGTGCAAAAACAGGCTGCTCTCGCTCTGAAACGCTCATTTTTCACATAAGCCACTTTTCAGCGCTAAAACAGCCTCCAATCGCTCTGAAACGCTCATTTTTGACATAAGCCACTTTTCACCTTTAATGAATGAAATTCCAGGTAAAAACTCCTTTGCCATGAATAAGATCCAAATTCAACCAGTTCAGGCTAGTAAACCTGTTTGAAAGACCTTTTTTCAGTGAAATGCAGCTTAGTGCAAAAACAGGCTGCTCTCGCTCTGAAACGCTCATTTTTCACATAAGCCACTTTTCAGCCTTAGGCGACTGTACAGTGCTAAAACAGCCTCCAATCGCTCTGAAACGCTCATTTTTGACATAATCCACTTTTCACCTTTAATGAATGAAATTCCAGGTAAAAACTCCTTTGCCATGAATAAGATCCAAATTCAACCAGTTCAGGCTAGTAAACCTGTTTGAAAGACCTTTTTTCAGTGAAATGCAGCTTAGTGCAAAAACAGGCTGCTCTCGCTCTGAAACGCTCATTTTTCACATAAGCCACTTTTCAGCCTTAGGCGACTGTACAGTGCTAAAACAGCCTCCAATCGCTCTGAAACGCTCATTTTTGACATAATCCACTTTTCACCTTTAATGAATGAAATTCCAGGTAAAAACTCCTTTGCCATGAAGAAGATCCAAATTCAACCAGTTCAGGCTAGTAAACCTGTTTGAAAGACCTTTTTTCAGTGAAATGCAGCTTAGTGCAAAAACAGGCTGCTCTCGCTCTGAAACGCTCATTTTTCACATAAGCCACTTTTCAGCCTTAGGCGACTGTACAGTGCTAAAACAGCCTCCAATCGCTCTGAAACGCTCATTTTTGACATAAGCCACTTTTCACCTTTAATGAATGAAATTCCAGGTAAAAACTCCTTTGCCATGAAGAAGATCCAAATTCAACCAGTTCAGGCTAGTAAACCTGTTTGAAAGACCTTTTTTCAGTGAAATGCAGCTTAGTGCAAAAACAGGCTGCTCTCGCTCTGAAACGCTCATTTTTCACATAAGCCACTTTTCAGCGCTAAAACAGCCTCCAATCGCTCTGAAACGCTCATTTTTGACATAAGCCACTTTTCACCTTTAATGAATGAAATTCCAGGTAAAAACTCCTTTGCCATGAAGAAGATCCAAATTCAACCAGTTCAGGCTAGTAAACCTGTTTGAAAGACCTTTTTTCAGTGAAATGCAGCTTAGTGCAAAAACAGGCTGCTCTCGCTCTGAAACGCTCATTTTTCACATAAGCCACTTTTCAGCCTTAGGCGACTGTACAGTGCTAAAACAGCCTCCAATCGCTCTGAAACGCTCATTTTTGACATAAGCCACTTTTCACCTTTAATGAATGAAATTCCAGGTAAAAACTCCTTTGCCATGAATAAGATCCAAATTCAACCAGTTCAGGCTAGTAAACCTGTTTGAAAGACCTTTTTTCAGTGAAATGCAGCTTAGTGCAAAAACAGGCTGCTCTCGCTCTGAAACGCTCATTTTTCACATAAGCCACTTTTCAGCCTTAGGCGACTGTACAGTGCTAAAACAGCCTCCAATCGCTCTGAAACGCTCATTTTTCACATAAGCCACTTTTCAGCGCTAAAACAGCCTCCAATCGCTCTGAAACGCTCATTTTTGACATAAGCCACTTTTCACCTTTAATGAATTAAATTCCAGGTAAAAACTCCTTTGCCATGAAGAAGATCCAAATTCAACCAGTTCAGGCTAGTAAACCTGTTTGAAAGACCTTTTTTCAGTGAAATGCAGCTTAGTGCAAAAACAGGCTGCTCTCGCTCTGAAACGCTCATTTTTCACATAAGCCACTTTTCAGCCTTAGGCGACTGTACAGTGCTAAAACAGCCTCCAATCGCTCTGAAACGCTCATTTTTGACATAAGCCACTTTTCACCTTTAATGAATGAAATTCCAGGTAAAAACTCCTTTGCCATGAAGAAGGTCCAAATTCAACCAGTTCAGGCTAGTAAACCTGTTTGAAAGACCTTTTTTCAGTGAAATGCAGCTTAGTGCAAAAACAGGCTGCTCTCGCTCTGAAACGCTCATTTTTCACATAAGCCACTTTTCAGCCTTAGGCGACTGTACAGTGCTAAAACAGCCTCCAATCGCTCTGAAACGCTCATTTTTGACATAATCCACTTTTCACCTTTAATGAATGAAATTCCAGGTAAAAACCCCTTTGCCATGAAGAAGATCCAAATTCAACCAGTTCAGGCTAGTAAACCTGTTTGAAAGACCTTTTTTCAGTGAAATGCAGCTTAGTGCAAAAACAGGCTGCTCTCGCTCTGAAACGCTCATTTTTCACATAAGCCACTTTTCAGCCTTAGGCGACTGTACAGTGCTAAAACAGCCTCCAATCGCTCTGAAACGCTCATTTTTGACATAATCCACTTTTCACCTTTAATGAATGAAATTCCAGGTAAAAACCCCTTTGCCATGAAGAAGATCCAAATTCAACCAGTTCAGGCTAGTAAACCTGTTTGAAAGACCTTTTTTCAGTGAAATGCAGCTTAGTGCAAAAACAGGCTGCTCTCGCTCTGAAACGCTCATTTTTCACATAAGCCACTTTTCAGCCTTAGGCGACTGTACAGTGCTAAAACAGCCTCCAATCGCTCTGAAACGCTCATTTTTCACATAAGCCACTTTTCAGCGCTAAAACAGCCTCCAATCGCTCTGAAACGCTCATTTTTGACATAACCCACTTTTCAGCCTTAATGAATTAAATTCCAGGTAAAAACTCATTTGCCATGAAGAAGATCCAAATTCAACCAGTTCAGGCTAGTAAACCTGTTTGAAAGACCTTTTTTCAGTGAAATGCAGCTTAGTGCAAAAACAGGCTGCTCTCGCTCTGAAACGCTCATTTTTCACATAAGCCACTTTTCAGCGCTAAAACAGCCTCCAATCGCTCTGAAACGCTCATTTTTGACATAAGCCACTTTTCACCTTTAATGAATGAAATTCCAGGTAAAAACTCCTTTGCCATGAATAAGATCCAAATTCAACCAGTTCAGGCTAGTAAACCTGTTTGAAAGACCTTTTTTCAGTGAAATGCAGCTTAGTGCAAAAACAGGCTGCTCTCGCTCTGAAACGCTCATTTTTCACATAAGCCACTTTTCAGCCTTAGGCGACTGTACAGTGCTAAAACAGCCTCCAATCGCTCTGAAACGCTCATTTTTGACATAATCCACTTTTCACCTTTAATGAATGAAATTCCAGGTAAAAACTCCTTTGCCATGAAGAAGATCCAAATTCAACCAGTTCAGGCTAGTAAACCTGTTTGAAAGACCTTTTTTCAGTGAAATGCAGCTTAGTGCAAAAACAGGCTGCTCTCGCTCTGAAACGCTCATTTTTCACATAAGCCACTTTTCAGCCTTAGGCGACTGTACAGTGCTAAAACAGCCTCCAATCGCTCTGAAACGCTCATTTTTGACATAAGCCACTTTTCACCTTTAATGAATGAAATTCCAGGTAAAAACTCCTTTGCCATGAAGAAGATCCAAATTCAACCAGTTCAGGCTAGTAAACCTGTTTGAAAGACCTTTTTTCAGTGAAATGCAGCTTAGTGCAAAAACAGGCTGCTCTCGCTCTGAAACGCTCGTTTTTCACATAAGCCACTTTTCAGCGCTAAAACAGCCTCCAATCGCTCTGAAACGCTCATTTTTGACATAAGCCACTTTTCACCTTTAATGAATGAAATTCCAGGTAAAAACTCCTTTGCCATGAAGAAGATCCAAATTCAACCAGTTCAGGCTAGTAAACCTGTTTGAAAGACCTTTTTTCAGTGAAATGCAGCTTAGTGCAAAAACAGGCTGCTCTCGCTCTGAAACGCTCATTTTTCACATAAGCCACTTTTCAGCCTTAGGCGACTGTACAGTGCTAAAACAGCCTCCAATCGCTCTGAAACGCTCATTTTTCACATAATCCACTTTTCACCTTTAATGAATGAAATTCCAGGTAAAAACCCCTTTGCCATGAAGAAGATCCAAATTCAACCAGTTCAGGCTAGTAAACCTGTTTGAAAGACCTTTTTTCAGTGAAATGCAGCTTAGTGCAAAAACAGGCTGCTCTCGCTCTGAAACGCTCATTTTTCACATAAGCCACTTTTCAGCCTTAGGCGACTGTACAGTGCTAAAACAGCCTCCAATCGCTCTGAAACGCTCATTTTTCACATAAGCCACTTTTCAGCGCTAAAACAGCCTCCAATCGCTCTGAAACGCTCATTTTTGACATAACCCACTTTTCAGCCTTAATGAATTAAATTCCAGGTAAAAACTCATTTGCCATGAAGAAGATCCAAATTCAACCAGTTCAGGCTAGTAAACCTGTTTGAAAGACCTTTTTTCAGTGAAATGCAGCTTAGTGCAAAAACAGGCTGCTCTCGCTCTGAAACGCTCATTTTTCACATAAGCCACTTTTCAGCGCTAAAACAGCCTCCAATCGCTCTGAAACGCTCATTTTTGACATAAGCCACTTTTCACCTTTAATGAATGAAATTCCAGGTAAAAACTCCTTTGCCATGAATAAGATCCAAATTCAACCAGTTCAGGCTAGTAAACCTGTTTGAAAGACCTTTTTTCAGTGAAATGCAGCTTAGTGCAAAAACAGGCTGCTCTCGCTCTGAAACGCTCATTTTTCACATAAGCCACTTTTCAGCCTTAGGCGACTGTACAGTGCTAAAACAGCCTCCAATCGCTCTGAAACGCTCATTTTTGACATAATCCACTTTTCACCTTTAATGAATGAAATTCCAGGTAAAAACTCCTTTGCCATGAAGAAGATCCAAATTCAACCAGTTCAGGCTAGTAAACCTGTTTGAAAGACCTTTTTTCAGTGAAATGCAGCTTAGTGCAAAAACAGGCTGCTCTCGCTCTGAAACGCTCATTTTTCACATAAGCCACTTTTCAGCCTTAGGCGACTGTACAGTGCTAAAACAGCCTCCAATCGCTCTGAAACGCTCATTTTTCACATAAGCCACTTTTCAGCGCTAAAACAGCCTCCAATCGCTCTGAAACGCTCATTTTTGACATAACCCACTTTTCAGCCTTAATGAATTAAATTCCAGGTAAAAACTCATTTGCCATGAAGAAGATCCAAATTCAACCAGTTCAGGCTAGTAAACCTGTTTGAAAGACCTTTTTTCAGTGAAATGCAGCTTAGTGCAAAAACAGGCTGCTCTCGCTCTGAAACGCTCATTTTTCACATAAGCCACTTTTCAGCCTTAGGCGACTGTACAGTGCTAAAACAGCCTCCAATCGCTCTGAAACGCTCATTTTTGACATAATCCACTTTTCACCTTTAATGAATGAAATTCCAGGTAAAAACTCCTTTGCCATGAAGAAGATCCAAATTCAACCAGTTCAGGCTAGTAAACCTGTTTGAAAGACCTTTTTTCAGTGAAATGCAGCTTAGTGCAAAAACAGGCTGCTCTCGCTCTGAAACGCTCATTTTTCACATAAGCCACTTTTCAGCCTTAGGCGACTGTACAGTGCTAAAACAGCCTCCAATCGCTCTGAAACGCTCATTTTTGACATAAGCCACTTTTCACCTTTAATGAATGAAATTCCAGGTAAAAACTCCTTTGCCATGAAGAAGATCCAAATTCAACCAGTTCAGGCTAGTAAACCTGTTTGAAAGACCTTTTTTCAGTGAAATGCAGCTTAGTGCAAAAACAGGCTGCTCTCGCTCTGAAACGCTCATTTTTCACATAAGCCACTTTTCAGCCTTAGGCGACTGTACAGTGCTAAAACAGCCTCCAATCGCTCTGAAACGCTCATTTTTCACATAAGCCACTTTTCAGCCTTAGGCGACTGTACAGTGCTAAAACAGCCTCCAATCGCTCTGAAACGCTCATTTTTCACATAAGCCACTTTTCAGCGCTAAAACAGCCTCCAATCGCTCTGAAACGCTCATTTTTGACATAAGCCACTTTTCACCTTTAATGAATTAAATTCCAGGTAAAAACTCCTTTGCCATGAAGAAGATCCAAATTCAACCAGTTCAGGCTAGTAAACCTGTTTGAAAGACCTTTTTTCAGTGAAATGCAGCTTAGTGCAAAAACAGGCTGCTCTCGCTCTGAAACGCTCATTTTTCACATAAGCCACTTTTCAGCGCTAAAACAGCCTCCAATCGCTCTGAAACGCTCATTTTTGACATAAGCCACTTTTCACCTTTAATGAATGAAATTCCAGGTAAAAACTCCTTTGCCATGAATAAGATCCAAATTCAACCAGTTCAGGCTAGTAAACCTGTTTGAAAGACCTTTTTTCAGTGAAATGCAGCTTAGTGCAAAAACAGGCTGCTCTCGCTCTGAAACGCTCATTTTTCACATAAGCCACTTTTCAGCCTTAGGCGACTGTACAGTGCTAAAACAGCCTCCAATCGCTCTGAAACGCTCATTTTTGACATAAGCCACTTTTCACCTTTAATGAATGAAATTCCAGGTAAAAACTCCTTTGCCATGAAGAAGATCCAAATTCAACCAGTTCAGGCTAGTAAACCTGTTTGAAAGACCTTTTTTCAGTGAAATGCAGCTTAGTGCAAAAACAGGCTGCTCTCGCTCTGAAACGCTCATTTTTCACATAAGCCACTTTTCAGCCTTAGGCGACTGTACAGTGCTAAAACAGCCTCCAATCGCTCTGAAACGCTCATTTTTGACATAAGCCACTTTTCACCTTTAATGAATGAAATTCCAGGTAAAAACTCCTTTGCCATGAAGAAGATCCAAATTCAACCAGTTCAGGCTAGTAAACCTGTTTGAAAGACCTTTTTTCAGTGAAATGCAGCTTAGTGCAAAAACAGGCTGCTCTCGCTCTGAAACGCTCATTTTTCACATAAGCCACTTTTCAGCCTTAGGCGACTGTACAGTGCTAAAACAGCCTCCAATCGCTCTGAAACGCTCATTTTTCACATAAGCCACTTTTCAGCCTTAGGCGACTGTACAGTGCTAAAACAGCCTCCAATCGCTCTGAAACGCTCATTTTTCACATAAGCCACTTTTCAGCGCTAAAACAGCCTCCAATCGCTCTGAAACGCTCATTTTTGACATAAGCCACTTTTCACCTTTAATGAATTAAATTCCAGGTAAAAACTCCTTTGCCATGAAGAAGATCCAAATTCAACCAGTTCAGGCTAGTAAACCTGTTTGAAAGACCTTTTTTCAGTGAAATGCAGCTTAGTGCAAAAACAGGCTGCTCTCGCTCTGAAACGCTCATTTTTCACATAAGCCACTTTTCAGCGCTAAAACAGCCTCCAATCGCTCTGAAACGCTCATTTTTGACATAAGCCACTTTTCACCTTTAATGAATGAAATTCCAGGTAAAAACTCCTTTGCCATGAATAAGATCCAAATTCAACCAGTTCAGGCTAGTAAACCTGTTTGAAAGACCTTTTTTCAGTGAAATGCAGCTTAGTGCAAAAACAGGCTGCTCTCGCTCTGAAACGCTCATTTTTCACATAAGCCACTTTTCAGCCTTAGGCGACTGTACAGTGCTAAAACAGCCTCCAATCGCTCTGAAACGCTCATTTTTGACATAAGCCACTTTTCACCTTTAATGAATGAAATTCCAGGTAAAAACTCCTTTGCCATGAAGAAGATCCAAATTCAACCAGTTCAGGCTAGTAAACCTGTTTGAAAGACCTTTTTTCAGTGAAATGCAGCTTAGTGCAAAAACAGGCTGCTCTCGCTCTGAAACGCTCATTTTTCACATAAGCCACTTTTCAGCCTTAGGCGACTGTACAGTGCTAAAACAGCCTCCAATCGCTCTGAAACGCTCATTTTTGACATAAGCCACTTTTCACCTTTAATGAATGAAATTCCAGGTAAAAACTCCTTTGCCATGAAGAAGATCCAAATTCAACCAGTTCAGGCTAGTAAACCTGTTTGAAAGACCTTTTTTCAGTGAAATGCAGCTTAGTGCAAAAACAGGCTGCTCTCGCTCTGAAACGCTCATTTTTCACATAAGCCACTTTTCAGCCTTAGGCGACTGTACAGTGCTAAAACAGCCTCCAATCGCTCTGAAACGCTCATTTTTCACATAATCCACTTTTCACCTTTAATGAATGAAATTCCAGGTAAAAACCCCTTTGCCATGAAGAAGATCCAAATTCAACCAGTTCAGGCTAGTAAACCTGTTTGAAAGACCTTTTTTCAGTGAAATGCAGCTTAGTGCAAAAACAGGCTGCTCTCGCTCTGAAACGCTCATTTTTCACATAAGCCACTTTTCAGCCTTAGGCGACTGTACAGTGCTAAAACAGCCTCCAATCGCTCTGAAACGCTCATTTTTCACATAAGCCACTTTTCAGCGCTAAAACAGCCTCCAATCGCTCTGAAACGCTCATTTTTGACATAACCCACTTTTCAGCCTTAATGAATTAAATTCCAGGTAAAAACTCATTTGCCATGAAGAAGATCCAAATTCAACCAGTTCAGGCTAGTAAACCTGTTTGAAAGACCTTTTTTCAGTGAAATGCAGCTTAGTGCAAAAACAGGCTGCTCTCGCTCTGAAACGCTCATTTTTCACATAAGCCACTTTTCAGCCTTAGGCGACTGTACAGTGCTAAAACAGCCTCCAATCGCTCTGAAACGCTCATTTTTCACATAAGCCACTTTTCAGCGCTAAAACAGCCTCCAATCGCTCTGAAACGCTCATTTTTGACATAACCCACTTTTCAGCCTTAATGAATTAAATTCCAGGTAAAAACTCATTTGCCATGAAGAAGATCCAAATTCAACCAGTTCAGGCTAGTAAACCTGTTTGAAAGACCTTTTTTCAGTGAAATGCAGCTTAGTGCAAAAACAGGCTGCTCTCGCTCTGAAACGCTCATTTTTCACATAAGCCACTTTTCAGCGCTAAAACAGCCTCCAATCGCTCTGAAACGCTCATTTTTGACATAAGCCACTTTTCACCTTTAATGAATGAAATTCCAGGTAAAAACTCCTTTGCCATGAATAAGATCCAAATTCAACCAGTTCAGGCTAGTAAACCTGTTTGAAAGACCTTTTTTCAGTGAAATGCAGCTTAGTGCAAAAACAGGCTGCTCTCGCTCTGAAACGCTCATTTTTCACATAAGCCACTTTTCAGCCTTAGGCGACTGTACAGTGCTAAAACAGCCTCCAATCGCTCTGAAACGCTCATTTTTGACATAATCCACTTTTCACCTTTAATGAATGAAATTCCAGGTAAAAACTCCTTTGCCATGAAGAAGATCCAAATTCAACCAGTTCAGGCTAGTAAACCTGTTTGAAAGACCTTTTTTCAGTGAAATGCAGCTTAGTGCAAAAACAGGCTGCTCTCGCTCTGAAACGCTCATTTTTCACATAAGCCACTTTTCAGCCTTAGGCGACTGTACAGTGCTAAAACAGCCTCCAATCGCTCTGAAACGCTCATTTTTGACATAAGCCACTTTTCACCTTTAATGAATGAAATTCCAGGTAAAAACTCCTTTGCCATGAAGAAGATCCAAATTCAACCAGTTCAGGCTAGTAAACCTGTTTGAAAGACCTTTTTTCAGTGAAATGCAGCTTAGTGCAAAAACAGGCTGCTCTCGCTCTGAAACGCTCATTTTTCACATAAGCCACTTTTCAGCCTTAGGCGACTGTACAGTGCTAAAACAGCCTCCAATCGCTCTGAAACGCTCATTTTTGACATAAGCCACTTTTCACCTTTAATGAATGAAATTCCAGGTAAAAACTCCTTTGCCATGAAGAAGATCCAAATTCAACCAGTTCAGGCTAGTAAACCTGTTTGAAAGACCTTTTTTCAGTGAAATGCAGCTTAGTGCAAAAACAGGCTGCTCTCGCTCTGAAACGCTCATTTTTCACATAAGCCACTTTTCAGCGCTAAAACAGCCTCCAATCGCTCTGAAACGCTCATTTTTGACATAAGCCACTTTTCACCTTTAATGAATGAAATTCCAGGTAAAAACTCCTTTGCCATGAAGAAGATCCAAATTCAACCAGTTCAGGCTAGTAAACCTGTTTGAAAGACCTTTTTTCAGTGAAATGCAGCTTAGTGCAAAAACAGGCTGCTCTCGCTCTGAAACGCTCATTTTTCACATAAGCCACTTTTCAGCCTTAGGCGACTGTACAGTGCTAAAACAGCCTCCAATCGCTCTGAAACGCTCATTTTTCACATAATCCACTTTTCACCTTTAATGAATGAAATTCCAGGTAAAAACCCCTTTGCCATGAAGAAGATCCAAATTCAACCAGTTCAGGCTAGTAAACCTGTTTGAAAGACCTTTTTTCAGTGAAATGCAGCTTAGTGCAAAAACAGGCTGCTCTCGCTCTGAAACGCTCATTTTTCACATAAGCCACTTTTCAGCCTTAGGCGACTGTACAGTGCTAAAACAGCCTCCAATCGCTCTGAAACGCTCATTTTTCACATAAGCCACTTTTCAGCGCTAAAACAGCCTCCAATCGCTCTGAAACGCTCATTTTTGACATAACCCACTTTTCAGCCTTAATGAATTAAATTCTAGGTAAAAACTCATTTGCCATGAAGAAGATCCAAATTCAACCAGTTCAGGCTAGTAAACCTGTTTGAAAGACCTTTTTTCAGTGAAATGCAGCTTAGTGCAAAAACAGGCTGCTCTCGCTCTGAAACGCTCATTTTTCACATAAGCCACTTTTCAGCCTTAGGCGACTGTACAGTGCTAAAACAGCCTCCAATCGCTCTGAAACGCTCATTTTTGACATAATCCACTTTTCACCTTTAATGAATGAAATTCCAGGTAAAAACTCCTTTGCCATGAAGAAGATCCAAATTCAACCAGTTCAGGCTAGTAAACCTGTTTGAAAGACCTTTTTTCAGTGAAATGCAGCTTAGTGCAAAAACAGGCTGCTCTCGCTCTGAAACGCTCATTTTTCACATAAGCCACTTTTCAGCCTTAGGCGACTGTACAGTGCTAAAACAGCCTCCAATCGCTCTGAAACGCTCATTTTTGACATAATCCACTTTTCACCTTTAATGAATGAAATTCCAGGTAAAAACCCCTTTGCCATGAAGAAGATCCAAATTCAACCAGTTCAGGCTAGTAAACCTGTTTGAAAGACCTTTTTTCAGTGAAATGCAGCTTAGTGCAAAAACAGGCTGCTCTCGCTCTGAAACGCTCATTTTTCACATAAGCCACTTTTCAGCCTTAGGCGACTGTACAGTGCTAAAACAGCCTCCAATCGCTCTGAAACGCTCATTTTTCACATAAGCCACTTTTCAGCGCTAAAACAGCCTCCAATCGCTCTGAAACGCTCATTTTTGACATAACCCACTTTTCAGCCTTAATGAATTAAATTCCAGGTAAAAACTCATTTGCCATGAAGAAGATCCAAATTCAACCAGTTCAGGCTAGTAAACCTGTTTGAAAGACCTTTTTTCAGTGAAATGCAGCTTAGTGCAAAAACAGGCTGCTCTCGCTCTGAAACGCTCATTTTTCACATAAGCCACTTTTCAGCGCTAAAACAGCCTCCAATCGCTCTGAAACGCTCATTTTTCACATAAGCCACTTTTCACCTTTAATGAATGAAATTCCAGGTAAAAACTCCTTTGCCATGAATAAGATCCAAATTCAACCAGTTCAGGCTAGTAAACCTGTTTGAAAGACCTTTTTTCAGTGAAATGCAGCTTAGTGCAAAAACAGGCTGCTCTCGCTCTGAAACGCTCATTTTTCACATAAGCCACTTTTCAGCCTTAGGCGACTGTACAGTGCTAAAACAGCCTCCAATCGCTCTGAAACGCTCATTTTTGACATAATCCACTTTTCACCTTTAATGAATGAAATTCCAGGTAAAAACTCCTTTGCCATGAAGAAGATCCAAATTCAACCAGTTCAGGCTAGTAAACCTGTTTGAAAGACCTTTTTTCAGTGAAATGCAGCTTAGTGCAAAAACAGGCTGCTCTCGCTCTGAAACGCTCATTTTTCACATAAGCCACTTTTCAGCCTTAGGCGACTGTACAGTGCTAAAACAGCCTCCAATCGCTCTGAAACGCTCATTTTTGACATAAGCCACTTTTCACCTTTAATGAATGAAATTCCAGGTAAAAACTCCTTTGCCATGAAGAAGATCCAAATTCAACCAGTTCAGGCTAGTAAACCTGTTTGAAAGACCTTTTTTCAGTGAAATGCAGCTTAGTGCAAAAACAGGCTGCTCTCGCTCTGAAACGCTCATTTTTCACATAAGCCACTTTTCAGCGCTAAAACAGCCTCCAATCGCTCTGAAACGCTCATTTTTGACATAAGCCACTTTTCACCTTTAATGAATGAAATTCCAGGTAAAAACTCCTTTGCCATGAAGAAGATCCAAATTCAACCAGTTCAGGCTAGTAAACCTGTTTGAAAGACCTTTTTTCAGTGAAATGCAGCTTAGTGCAAAAACAGGCTGCTCTCGCTCTGAAACGCTCATTTTTCACATAAGCCACTTTTCAGCCTTAGGCGACTGTACAGTGCTAAAACAGCCTCCAATCGCTCTGAAACGCTCATTTTTGACATAAGCCACTTTTCACCTTTAATGAATGAAATTCCAGGTAAAAACTCCTTTGCCATGAATAAGATCCAAATTCAACCAGTTCAGGCTAGTAAACCTGTTTGAAAGACCTTTTTTCAGTGAAATGCAGCTTAGTGCAAAAACAGGCTGCTCTCGCTCTGAAACGCTCATTTTTCACATAAGCCACTTTTCAGCCTTAGGCGACTGTACAGTGCTAAAACAGCCTCCAATCGCTCTGAAACGCTCATTTTTCACATAAGCCACTTTTCAGCGCTAAAACAGCCTCCAATCGCTCTGAAACGCTCATTTTTGACATAAGCCACTTTTCACCTTTAATGAATTAAATTCCAGGTAAAAACTCCTTTGCCATGAAGAAGATCCAAATTCAACCAGTTCAGGCTAGTAAACCTGTTTGAAAGACCTTTTTTCAGTGAAATGCAGCTTAGTGCAAAAACAGGCTGCTCTCGCTCTGAAACGCTCATTTTTCACATAAGCCACTTTTCAGCCTTAGGCGACTGTACAGTGCTAAAACAGCCTCCAATCGCTCTGAAACGCTCATTTTTGACATAAGCCACTTTTCACCTTTAATGAATGAAATTCCAGGTAAAAACTCCTTTGCCATGAAGAAGGTCCAAATTCAACCAGTTCAGGCTAGTAAACCTGTTTGAAAGACCTTTTTTCAGTGAAATGCAGCTTAGTGCAAAAACAGGCTGCTCTCGCTCTGAAACGCTCATTTTTCACATAAGCCACTTTTCAGCCTTAGGCGACTGTACAGTGCTAAAACAGCCTCCAATCGCTCTGAAACGCTCATTTTTGACATAATCCACTTTTCACCTTTAATGAATGAAATTCCAGGTAAAAACCCCTTTGCCATGAAGAAGATCCAAATTCAACCAGTTCAGGCTAGTAAACCTGTTTGAAAGACCTTTTTTCAGTGAAATGCAGCTTAGTGCAAAAACAGGCTGCTCTCGCTCTGAAACGCTCATTTTTCACATAAGCCACTTTTCAGCCTTAGGCGACTGTACAGTGCTAAAACAGCCTCCAATCGCTCTGAAACGCTCATTTTTGACATAATCCACTTTTCACCTTTAATGAATGAAATTCCAGGTAAAAACCCCTTTGCCATGAAGAAGATCCAAATTCAACCAGTTCAGGCTTGTAAACCTGTTTGAAAGACCTTTTTTCAGTGAAATGCAGCTTAGTGCAAAAACAGGCTGCTCTCGCTCTGAAACGCTCATTTTTCACATAAGCCACTTTTCAGCCTTAGGCGACTGTACAGTGCTAAAACAGCCTCCAATCGCTCTGAAACGCTCATTTTTGACATAATCCACTTTTCACCTTTAATGAATGAAATTCCAGGTAAAAACCCCTTTGCCATGAAGAAGATCCAAATTCAACCAGTTCAGGCTAGTAAACCTGTTTGAAAGACCTTTTTTCAGTGAAATGCAGCTTAGTGCAAAAACAGGCTGCTCTCGCTCTGAAACGCTCATTTTTCACATAAGCCACTTTTCAGCCTTAGGCGACTGTACAGTGCTAAAACAGCCTCCAATCGCTCTGAAACGCTCATTTTTCACATAAGCCACTTTTCAGCGCTAAAACAGCCTCCAATCGCTCTGAAACGCTCATTTTTGACATAACCCACTTTTCAGCCTTAATGAATTAAATTCCAGGTAAAAACTCATTTGCCATGAAGAAGATCCAAATTCAACCAGTTCAGGCTAGTAAACCTGTTTGAAAGACCTTTTTTCAGTGAAATGCAGCTTAGTGCAAAAACAGGCTGCTCTCGCTCTGAAACGCTCATTTTTCACATAAGCCACTTTTCAGCGCTAAAACAGCCTCCAATCGCTCTGAAACGCTCATTTTTGACATAAGCCACTTTTCACCTTTAATGAATGAAATTCCAGGTAAAAACTCCTTTGCCATGAATAAGATCCAAATTCAACCAGTTCAGGCTAGTAAACCTGTTTGAAAGACCTTTTTTCAGTGAAATGCAGCTTAGTGCAAAAACAGGCTGCTCTCGCTCTGAAACGCTCATTTTTCACATAAGCCACTTTTCAGCCTTAGGCGACTGTACAGTGCTAAAACAGCCTCCAATCGCTCTGAAACGCTCATTTTTGACATAATCCACTTTTCACCTTTAATGAATGAAATTCCAGGTAAAAACTCCTTTGCCATGAAGAAGATCCAAATTCAACCAGTTCAGGCTAGTAAACCTGTTTGAAAGACCTTTTTTCAGTGAAATGCAGCTTAGTGCAAAAACAGGCTGCTCTCGCTCTGAAACGCTCATTTTTCACATAAGCCACTTTTCAGCCTTAGGCGACTGTACAGTGCTAAAACAGCCTCCAATCGCTCTGAAACGCTCATTTTTGACATAAGCCACTTTTCACCTTTAATGAATGAAATTCCAGGTAAAAACTCCTTTGCCATGAAGAAGATCCAAATTCAACCAGTTCAGGCTAGTAAACCTGTTTGAAAGACCTTTTTTCAGTGAAATGCAGCTTAGTGCAAAAACAGGCTGCTCTCGCTCTGAAACGCTCGTTTTTCACATAAGCCACTTTTCAGCGCTAAAACAGCCTCCAATCGCTCTGAAACGCTCATTTTTGACATAAGCCACTTTTCACCTTTAATGAATGAAATTCCAGGTAAAAACTCCTTTGCCATGAAGAAGATCCAAATTCAACCAGTTCAGGCTAGTAAACCTGTTTGAAAGACCTTTTTTCAGTGAAATGCAGCTTAGTGCAAAAACAGGCTGCTCTCGCTCTGAAACGCTCATTTTTCACATAAGCCACTTTTCAGCCTTAGGCGACTGTACAGTGCTAAAACAGCCTCCAATCGCTCTGAAACGCTCATTTTTCACATAATCCACTTTTCACCTTTAATGAATGAAATTCCAGGTAAAAACCCCTTTGCCATGAAGAAGATCCAAATTCAACCAGTTCAGGCTAGTAAACCTGTTTGAAAGACCTTTTTTCAGTGAAATGCAGCTTAGTGCAAAAACAGGCTGCTCTCGCTCTGAAACGCTCATTTTTCACATAAGCCACTTTTCAGCCTTAGGCGACTGTACAGTGCTAAAACAGCCTCCAATCGCTCTGAAACGCTCATTTTTCACATAAGCCACTTTTCAGCGCTAAAACAGCCTCCAATCGCTCTGAAACGCTCATTTTTGACATAACCCACTTTTCAGCCTTAATGAATTAAATTCCAGGTAAAAACTCATTTGCCATGAAGAAGATCCAAATTCAACCAGTTCAGGCTAGTAAACCTGTTTGAAAGACCTTTTTTCAGTGAAATGCAGCTTAGTGCAAAAACAGGCTGCTCTCGCTCTGAAACGCTCATTTTTCACATAAGCCACTTTTCAGCGCTAAAACAGCCTCCAATCGCTCTGAAACGCTCATTTTTGACATAAGCCACTTTTCACCTTTAATGAATGAAATTCCAGGTAAAAACTCCTTTGCCATGAATAAGATCCAAATTCAACCAGTTCAGGCTAGTAAACCTGTTTGAAAGACCTTTTTTCAGTGAAATGCAGCTTAGTGCAAAAACAGGCTGCTCTCGCTCTGAAACGCTCATTTTTCACATAAGCCACTTTTCAGCCTTAGGCGACTGTACAGTGCTAAAACAGCCTCCAATCGCTCTGAAACGCTCATTTTTGACATAATCCACTTTTCACCTTTAATGAATGAAATTCCAGGTAAAAACTCCTTTGCCATGAAGAAGATCCAAATTCAACCAGTTCAGGCTAGTAAACCTGTTTGAAAGACCTTTTTTCAGTGAAATGCAGCTTAGTGCAAAAACAGGCTGCTCTCGCTCTGAAACGCTCATTTTTCACATAAGCCACTTTTCAGCCTTAGGCGACTGTACAGTGCTAAAACAGCCTCCAATCGCTCTGAAACGCTCATTTTTCACATAAGCCACTTTTCAGCGCTAAAACAGCCTCCAATCGCTCTGAAACGCTCATTTTTGACATAACCCACTTTTCAGCCTTAATGAATTAAATTCCAGGTAAAAACTCATTTGCCATGAAGAAGATCCAAATTCAACCAGTTCAGGCTAGTAAACCTGTTTGAAAGACCTTTTTTCAGTGAAATGCAGCTTAGTGCAAAAACAGGCTGCTCTCGCTCTGAAACGCTCATTTTTCACATAAGCCACTTTTCAGCCTTAGGCGACTGTACAGTGCTAAAACAGCCTCCAATCGCTCTGAAACGCTCATTTTTCACATAAGCCACTTTTCAGCGCTAAAACAGCCTCCAATCGCTCTGAAACGCTCATTTTTGACATAACCCACTTTTCAGCCTTAATGAATTAAATTCCAGGTAAAAACTCATTTGCCATGAAGAAGATCCAAATTCAACCAGTTCAGGCTAGTAAACCTGTTTGAAAGACCTTTTTTCAGTGAAATGCAGCTTAGTGCAAAAACAGGCTGCTCTCGCTCTGAAACGCTCATTTTTCACATAAGCCACTTTTCAGCGCTAAAACAGCCTCCAATCGCTCTGAAACGCTCATTTTTGACATAAGCCACTTTTCACCTTTAATGAATGAAATTCCAGGTAAAAACTCCTTTGCCATGAATAAGATCCAAATTCAACCAGTTCAGGCTAGTAAACCTGTTTGAAAGACCTTTTTTCAGTGAAATGCAGCTTAGTGCAAAAACAGGCTGCTCTCGCTCTGAAACGCTCATTTTTCACATAAGCCACTTTTCAGCCTTAGGCGACTGTACAGTGCTAAAACAGCCTCCAATCGCTCTGAAACGCTCATTTTTGACATAATCCACTTTTCACCTTTAATGAATGAAATTCCAGGTAAAAACTCCTTTGCCATGAAGAAGATCCAAATTCAACCAGTTCAGGCTAGTAAACCTGTTTGAAAGACCTTTTTTCAGTGAAATGCAGCTTAGTGCAAAAACAGGCTGCTCTCGCTCTGAAACGCTCATTTTTCACATAAGCCACTTTTCAGCCTTAGGCGACTGTACAGTGCTAAAACAGCCTCCAATCGCTCTGAAACGCTCATTTTTCACATAAGCCACTTTTCAGCGCTAAAACAGCCTCCAATCGCTCTGAAACGCTCATTTTTGACATAACCCACTTTTCAGCCTTAATGAATTAAATTCCAGGTAAAAACTCATTTGCCATGAAGAAGATCCAAATTCAACCAGTTCAGGCTAGTAAACCTGTTTGAAAGACCTTTTTTCAGTGAAATGCAGCTTAGTGCAAAAACAGGCTGCTCTCGCTCTGAAACGCTCATTTTTCACATAAGCCACTTTTCAGCGCTAAAACAGCCTCCAATCGCTCTGAAACGCTCATTTTTGACATAAGCCACTTTTCACCTTTAATGAATGAAATTCCAGGTAAAAACTCCTTTGCCATGAATAAGATCCAAATTCAACCAGTTCAGGCTAGTAAACCTGTTTGAAAGACCTTTTTTCAGTGAAATGCAGCTTAGTGCAAAAACAGGCTGCTCTCGCTCTGAAACGCTCATTTTTCACATAAGCCACTTTTCAGCCTTAGGCGACTGTACAGTGCTAAAACAGCCTCCAATCGCTCTGAAACGCTCATTTTTGACATAATCCACTTTTCACCTTTAATGAATGAAATTCCAGGTAAAAACTCCTTTGCCATGAAGAAGATCCAAATTCAACCAGTTCAGGCTAGTAAACCTGTTTGAAAGACCTTTTTTCAGTGAAATGCAGCTTAGTGCAAAAACAGGCTGCTCTCGCTCTGAAACGCTCATTTTTCACATAAGCCACTTTTCAGCCTTAGGCGACTGTACAGTGCTAAAACAGCCTCCAATCGCTCTGAAACGCTCATTTTTGACATAAGCCACTTTTCACCTTTAATGAATGAAATTCCAGGTAAAAACTCCTTTGCCATGAAGAAGATCCAAATTCAACCAGTTCAGGCTAGTAAACCTGTTTGAAAGACCTTTTTTCAGTGAAATGCAGCTTAGTGCAAAAACAGGCTGCTCTCGCTCTGAAACGCTCATTTTTCACATAAGCCACTTTTCAGCCTTAGGCGACTGTACAGTGCTAAAACAGCCTCCAATCGCTCTGAAACGCTCATTTTTGACATAAGCCACTTTTCACCTTTAATGAATGAAATTCCAGGTAAAAACTCCTTTGCCATGAAGAAGATCCAAATTCAACCAGTTCAGGCTAGTAAACCTGTTTGAAAGACCTTTTTTCAGTGAAATGCAGCTTAGTGCAAAAACAGGCTGCTCTCGCTCTGAAACGCTCATTTTTCACATAAGCCACTTTTCAGCCTTAGGCGACTGTACAGTGCTAAAACAGCCTCCAATCGCTCTGAAACGCTCATTTTTGACATAAGCCACTTTTCACCTTTAATGAATGAAATTCCAGGTAAAAACTCCTTTGCCATGAAGAAGATCCAAATTCAACCAGTTCAGGCTAGTAAACCTGTTTGAAAGACCTTTTTTCAGTGAAATGCAGCTTAGTGCAAAAACAGGCTGCTCTCGCTCTGAAACGCTCATTTTTCACATAAGCCACTTTTCAGCCTTAGGCGACTGTACAGTGCTAAAACAGCCTCCAATCGCTCTGAAACGCTCATTTTTCACATAATCCACTTTTCACCTTTAATGAATGAAATTCCAGGTAAAAACCCCTTTGCCATGAAGAAGATCCAAATTCAACCAGTTCAGGCTAGTAAACCTGTTTGAAAGACCTTTTTTCAGTGAAATGCAGCTTAGTGCAAAAACAGGCTGCTCTCGCTCTGAAACGCTCATTTTTCACATAAGCCACTTTTCAGCCTTAGGCGACTGTACAGTGCTAAAACAGCCTCCAATCGCTCTGAAACGCTCATTTTTCACATAAGCCACTTTTCAGCGCTAAAACAGCCTCCAATCGCTCTGAAACGCTCATTTTTGACATAACCCACTTTTCAGCCTTAATGAATTAAATTCCAGGTAAAAACTCATTTGCCATGAAGAAGATCCAAATTCAACCAGTTCAGGCTAGTAAACCTGTTTGAAAGACCTTTTTTCAGTGAAATGCAGCTTAGTGCAAAAACAGGCTGCTCTCGCTCTGAAACGCTCATTTTTCACATAAGCCACTTTTCAGCCTTAGGCGACTGTACAGTGCTAAAACAGCCTCCAATCGCTCTGAAACGCTCATTTTTCACATAAGCCACTTTTCAGCGCTAAAACAGCCTCCAATCGCTCTGAAACGCTCATTTTTGACATAACCCACTTTTCAGCCTTAATGAATTAAATTCCAGGTAAAAACTCATTTGCCATGAAGAAGATCCAAATTCAACCAGTTCAGGCTAGTAAACCTGTTTGAAAGACCTTTTTTCAGTGAAATGCAGCTTAGTGCAAAAACAGGCTGCTCTCGCTCTGAAACGCTCATTTTTCACATAAGCCACTTTTCAGCGCTAAAACAGCCTCCAATCGCTCTGAAACGCTCATTTTTGACATAAGCCACTTTTCACCTTTAATGAATGAAATTCCAGGTAAAAACTCCTTTGCCATGAATAAGATCCAAATTCAACCAGTTCAGGCTAGTAAACCTGTTTGAAAGACCTTTTTTCAGTGAAATGCAGCTTAGTGCAAAAACAGGCTGCTCTCGCTCTGAAACGCTCATTTTTCACATAAGCCACTTTTCAGCGCTAAAACAGCCTCCAATCGCTCTGAAACGCTCATTTTTGACATAAGCCACTTTTCACCTTTAATGAATTAAATTCCAGGTAAAAACTCCTTTGCCATGAAGAAGATCCAAATTCAACCAGTTCAGGCTAGTAAACCTGTTTGAAAGACCTTTTTTCAGTGAAATGCAGCTTAGTGCAAAAACAGGCTGCTCTCGCTCTGAAACGCTCATTTTTCACATAAGCCACTTTTCAGCCTTAGGCGACTGTACAGTGCTAAAACAGCCTCCAATCGCTCTGAAACGCTCATTTTTCACATAAGCCACTTTTCAGCGCTAAAACAGCCTCCAATCGCTCTGAAACGCTCATTTTTGACATAATCCACTTTTCACCTTTAATGAATGAAATTCCAGGTAAAAACTCCTTTGCCATGAAGAAGATCCAAATTCAACCAGTTCAGGCTAGTAAACCTGTTTGAAAGACCTTTTTTCAGTGAAATGCAGCTTAGTGCAAAAACAGGCTGCTCTCGCTCTGAAACGCTCATTTTTCACATAAGCCACTTTTCAGCCTTAGGCGACTGTACAGTGCTAAAACAGCCTCCAATCGCTCTGAAACGCTCATTTTTGACATAAGCCACTTTTCACCTTTAATGAATGAAATTCCAGGTAAAAACTCCTTTGCCATGAAGAAGATCCAAATTCAACCAGTTCAGGCTAGTAAACCTGTTTGAAAGACCTTTTTTCAGTGAAATGCAGCTTAGTGCAAAAACAGGCTGCTCTCGCTCTGAAACGCTCATTTTTCACATAAGCCACTTTTCAGCCTTAGGCGACTGTACAGTGCTAAAACAGCCTCCAATCGCTCTGAAACGCTCATTTTTGACATAAGCCACTTTTCACCTTTAATGAATGAAATTCCAGGTAAAAACTCCTTTGCCATGAAGAAGATCCAAATTCAACCAGTTCAGGCTAGTAAACCTGTTTGAAAGACCTTTTTTCAGTGAAATGCAGCTTAGTGCAAAAACAGGCTGCTCTCGCTCTGAAACGCTCATTTTTCACATAAGCCACTTTTCAGCGCTAAAACAGCCTCCAATCGCTCTGAAACGCTCATTTTTGACATAAGCCACTTTTCACCTTTAATGAATGAAATTCCAGGTAAAAACTCCTTTGCCATGAAGAAGATCCAAATTCAACCAGTTCAGGCTAGTAAACCTGTTTGAAAGACCTTTTTTCAGTGAAATGCAGCTTAGTGCAAAAACAGGCTGCTCTCGCTCTGAAACGCTCATTTTTCACATAAGCCACTTTTCAGCCTTAGGCGACTGTACAGTGCTAAAACAGCCTCCAATCGCTCTGAAACGCTCATTTTTCACATAATCCACTTTTCACCTTTAATGAATGAAATTCCAGGTAAAAACCCCTTTGCCATGAAGAAGATCCAAATTCAACCAGTTCAGGCTAGTAAACCTGTTTGAAAGACCTTTTTTCAGTGAAATGCAGCTTAGTGCAAAAACAGGCTGCTCTCGCTCTGAAACGCTCATTTTTCACATAAGCCACTTTTCAGCCTTAGGCGACTGTACAGTGCTAAAACAGCCTCCAATCGCTCTGAAACGCTCATTTTTCACATAAGCCACTTTTCAGCGCTAAAACAGCCTCCAATCGCTCTGAAACGCTCATTTTTGACATAACCCACTTTTCAGCCTTAATGAATTAAATTCCAGGTAAAAACTCATTTGCCATGAAGAAGATCCAAATTCAACCAGTTCAGGCTAGTAAACCTGTTTGAAAGACCTTTTTTCAGTGAAATGCAGCTTAGTGCAAAAACAGGCTGCTCTCGCTCTGAAACGCTCATTTTTCACATAAGCCACTTTTCAGCGCTAAAACAGCCTCCAATCGCTCTGAAACGCTCATTTTTGACATAAGCCACTTTTCACCTTTAATGAATGAAATTCCAGGTAAAAACTCCTTTGCCATGAAGAAGATCCAAATTCAACCAGTTCAGGCTAGTAAACCTGTTTGAAAGACCTTTTTTCAGTGAAATGCAGCTTAGTGCAAAAACAGGCTGCTCTCGCTCTGAAACGCTCATTTTTCACATAAGCCACTTTTCAGCCTTAGGCGACTGTACAGTGCTAAAACAGCCTCCAATCGCTCTGAAACGCTCATTTTTGACATAAGCCACTTTTCACCTTTAATGAATGAAATTCCAGGTAAAAACTCCTTTGCCATGAAGAAGATCCAAATTCAACCAGTTCAGGCTAGTAAACCTGTTTGAAAGACCTTTTTTCAGTGAAATGCAGCTTAGTGCAAAAACAGGCTGCTCTCGCTCTGAAACGCTCATTTTTCACATAAGCCACTTTTCAGCCTTAGGCGACTGTACAGTGCTAAAACAGCCTCCAATCGCTCTGAAACGCTCATTTTTGACATAAGCCACTTTTCACCTTTAATGAATGAAATTCCAGGTAAAAACTCCTTTGCCATGAAGAAGATCCAAATTCAACCAGTTCAGGCTAGTAAACCTGTTTGAAAGACCTTTTTTCAGTGAAATGCAGCTTAGTGCAAAAACAGGCTGCTCTCGCTCTGAAACGCTCATTTTTCACATAAGCCACTTTTCAGCCTTAGGCGACTGTACAGTGCTAAAACAGCCTCCAATCGCTCTGAAACGCTCATTTTTGACATAAGCCACTTTTCACCTTTAATGAATGAAATTCCAGGTAAAAACTCCTTTGCCATGAAGAAGATCCAAATTCAACCAGTTCAGGCTAGTAAACCTGTTTGAAAGACCTTTTTTCAGTGAAATGCAGCTTAGTGCAAAAACAGGCTGCTCTCGCTCTGAAACGCTCATTTTTCACATAAGCCACTTTTCAGCCTTAGGCGACTGTACAGTGCTAAAACAGCCTCCAATCGCTCTGAAACGCTCATTTTTCACATAATCCACTTTTCACCTTTAATGAATGAAATTCCAGGTAAAAACCCCTTTGCCATGAAGAAGATCCAAATTCAACCAGTTCAGGCTAGTAAACCTGTTTGAAAGACCTTTTTTCAGTGAAATGCAGCTTAGTGCAAAAACAGGCTGCTCTCGCTCTGAAACGCTCATTTTTCACATAAGCCACTTTTCAGCCTTAGGCGACTGTACAGTGCTAAAACAGCCTCCAATCGCTCTGAAACGCTCATTTTTCACATAAGCCACTTTTCAGCGCTAAAACAGCCTCCAATCGCTCTGAAACGCTCATTTTTGACATAACCCACTTTTCAGCCTTAATGAATTAAATTCCAGGTAAAAACTCATTTGCCATGAAGAAGATCCAAATTCAACCAGTTCAGGCTAGTAAACCTGTTTGAAAGACCTTTTTTCAGTGAAATGCAGCTTAGTGCAAAAACAGGCTGCTCTCGCTCTGAAACGCTCATTTTTCACATAAGCCACTTTTCAGCCTTAGGCGACTGTACAGTGCTAAAACAGCCTCCAATCGCTCTGAAACGCTCATTTTTCACATAAGCCACTTTTCAGCGCTAAAACAGCCTCCAATCGCTCTGAAACGCTCATTTTTGACATAACCCACTTTTCAGCCTTAATGAATTAAATTCCAGGTAAAAACTCATTTGCCATGAAGAAGATCCAAATTCAACCAGTTCAGGCTAGTAAACCTGTTTGAAAGACCTTTTTTCAGTGAAATGCAGCTTAGTGCAAAAACAGGCTGCTCTCGCTCTGAAACGCTCATTTTTCACATAAGCCACTTTTCAGCGCTAAAACAGCCTCCAATCGCTCTGAAACGCTCATTTTTGACATAAGCCACTTTTCACCTTTAATGAATGAAATTCCAGGTAAAAACTCCTTTGCCATGAATAAGATCCAAATTCAACCAGTTCAGGCTAGTAAACCTGTTTGAAAGACCTTTTTTCAGTGAAATGCAGCTTAGTGCAAAAACAGGCTGCTCTCGCTCTGAAACGCTCATTTTTCACATAAGCCACTTTTCAGCCTTAGGCGACTGTACAGTGCTAAAACAGCCTCCAATCGCTCTGAAACGCTCATTTTTGACATAATCCACTTTTCACCTTTAATGAATGAAATTCCAGGTAAAAACTCCTTTGCCATGAAGAAGATCCAAATTCAACCAGTTCAGGCTAGTAAACCTGTTTGAAAGACCTTTTTTCAGTGAAATGCAGCTTAGTGCAAAAACAGGCTGCTCTCGCTCTGAAACGCTCATTTTTCACATAAGCCACTTTTCAGCCTTAGGCGACTGTACAGTGCTAAAACAGCCTCCAATCGCTCTGAAACGCTCATTTTTGACATAAGCCACTTTTCACCTTTAATGAATGAAATTCCAGGTAAAAACTCCTTTGCCATGAAGAAGATCCAAATTCAACCAGTTCAGGCTAGTAAACCTGTTTGAAAGACCTTTTTTCAGTGAAATGCAGCTTAGTGCAAAAACAGGCTGCTCTCGCTCTGAAACGCTCATTTTTCACATAAGCCACTTTTCAGCCTTAGGCGACTGTACAGTGCTAAAACAGCCTCCAATCGCTCTGAAACGCTCATTTTTGACATAAGCCACTTTTCACCTTTAATGAATGAAATTCCAGGTAAAAACTCCTTTGCCATGAAGAAGATCCAAATTCAACCAGTTCAGGCTAGTAAACCTGTTTGAAAGACCTTTTTTCAGTGAAATGCAGCTTAGTGCAAAAACAGGCTGCTCTCGCTCTGAAACGCTCATTTTTCACATAAGCCACTTTTCAGCGCTAAAACAGCCTCCAATCGCTCTGAAACGCTCATTTTTGACATAAGCCACTTTTCACCTTTAATGAATGAAATTCCAGGTAAAAACTCCTTTGCCATGAAGAAGATCCAAATTCAACCAGTTCAGGCTAGTAAACCTGTTTGAAAGACCTTTTTTCAGTGAAATGCAGCTTAGTGCAAAAACAGGCTGCTCTCGCTCTGAAACGCTCATTTTTCACATAAGCCACTTTTCAGCCTTAGGCGACTGTACAGTGCTAAAACAGCCTCCAATCGCTCTGAAACGCTCATTTTTCACATAATCCACTTTTCACCTTTAATGAATGAAATTCCAGGTAAAAACCCCTTTGCCATGAAGAAGATCCAAATTCAACCAGTTCAGGCTAGTAAACCTGTTTGAAAGACCTTTTTTCAGTGAAATGCAGCTTAGTGCAAAAACAGGCTGCTCTCGCTCTGAAACGCTCATTTTTCACATAAGCCACTTTTCAGCCTTAGGCGACTGTACAGTGCTAAAACAGCCTCCAATCGCTCTGAAACGCTCATTTTTCACATAAGCCACTTTTCAGCGCTAAAACAGCCTCCAATCGCTCTGAAACGCTCATTTTTGACATAAGCCACTTTTCACCTTTAATGAATGAAATTCCAGGTAAAAACTCCTTTGCCATGAATAAGATCCAAATTCAACCAGTTCAGGCTAGTAAACCTGTTTGAAAGACCTTTTTTCAGTGAAATGCAGCTTAGTGCAAAAACAGGCTGCTCTCGCTCTGAAACGCTCATTTTTCACATAAGCCACTTTTCAGCCTTAGGCGACTGTACAGTGCTAAAACAGCCTCCAATCGCTCTGAAACGCTCATTTTTGACATAATCCACTTTTCACCTTTAATGAATGAAATTCCAGGTAAAAACTCCTTTGCCATGAAGAAGATCCAAATTCAACCAGTTCAGGCTAGTAAACCTGTTTGAAAGACCTTTTTTCAGTGAAATGCAGCTTAGTGCAAAAACAGGCTGCTCTCGCTCTGAAACGCTCATTTTTCACATAAGCCACTTTTCAGCCTTAGGCGACTGTACAGTGCTAAAACAGCCTCCAATCGCTCTGAAACGCTCATTTTTGACATAAGCCACTTTTCACCTTTAATGAATGAAATTCCAGGTAAAAACTCCTTTGCCATGAAGAAGATCCAAATTCAACCAGTTCAGGCTAGTAAACCTGTTTGAAAGACCTTTTTTCAGTGAAATGCAGCTTAGTGCAAAAACAGGCTGCTCTCGCTCTGAAACGCTCATTTTTCACATAAGCCACTTTTCAGCCTTAGGCGACTGTACAGTGCTAAAACAGCCTCCAATCGCTCTGAAACGCTCATTTTTCACATAAGCCACTTTTCAGCGCTAAAACAGCCTCCAATCGCTCTGAAACGCTCATTTTTGACATAACCCACTTTTCAGCCTTAATGAATTAAATTCCAGGTAAAAACTCATTTGCCATGAAGAAGATCCAAATTCAACCAGTTCAGGCTAGTAAACCTGTTTGAAAGACCTTTTTTCAGTGAAATGCAGCTTAGTGCAAAAACAGGCTGCTCTCGCTCTGAAACGCTCATTTTTCACATAAGCCACTTTTCAGCGCTAAAACAGCCTCCAATCGCTCTGAAACGCTCATTTTTGACATAAGCCACTTTTCACCTTTAATGAATGAAATTCCAGGTAAAAACTCCTTTGCCATGAATAAGATCCAAATTCAACCAGTTCAGGCTAGTAAACCTGTTTGAAAGACCTTTTTTCAGTGAAATGCAGCTTAGTGCAAAAACAGGCTGCTCTCGCTCTGAAACGCTCATTTTTCACATAAGCCACTTTTCAGCCTTAGGCGACTGTACAGTGCTAAAACAGCCTCCAATCGCTCTGAAACGCTCATTTTTGACATAACCCACTTTTCACCTTTAATGAATGAAATTCCAGGTAAAAACTCCTTTGCCATGAAGAAGATCCAAATCAACCAGTTCAGGCTAGTAAACCTGTTTGAAAGACCTTTTTTCAGTGAAATGCAGCTTAGTGCAAAAACAGGCTGCTCTCGCTCTGAAACGCTCATTTTTCACATAAGCCACTTTTCAGCCTTAGGCGACTGTACAGTGCTAAAACAGCCTCCAATCGCTCTGAAACGCTCATTTTTGACATAAGCCACTTTTCACCTTTAATGAATGAAATTCCAGGTAAAAACTCCTTTGCCATGAAGAAGATCCAAATTCAACCAGTTCAGGCTAGTAAACCTGTTTGAAAGACCTTTTTTCAGTGAAATGCAGCTTAGTGCAAAAACAGGCTGCTCTCGCTCTGAAACGCTCATTTTTCACATAAGCCACTTTTCAGCCTTAGGCGACTGTACAGTGCTAAAACAGCCTCCAATCGCTCTGAAACGCTCATTTTTCACATAAGCCACTTTTCAGCGCTAAAACAGCCTCCAATCGCTCTGAAACGCTCATTTTTGACATAAGCCACTTTTCACCTTTAATGAATGAAATTCCAGGTAAAAACTCCTTTGCCATGAAGAAGATCCAAATTCAACCAGTTCAGGCTAGTAAACCTGTTTGAAAGACCTTTTTTCAGTGAAATGCAGCTTAGTGCAAAAACAGGCTGCTCTCGCTCTGAAACGCTCATTTTTCACATAAGCCACTTTTCAGCGCTAAAACAGCCTCCAATCGCTCTGAAACGCTCATTTTTGACATAAGCCACTTTTCACCTTTAATGAATGAAATTCCAGGTAAAAACTCCTTTGCCATGAAGAAGATCCAAATTCAACCAGTTCAGGCTAGTAAACCTGTTTGAAAGACCTTTTTTCAGTGAAATGCAGCTTAGTGCAAAAACAGGCTGCTCTCGCTCTGAAACGCTCATTTTTCACATAAGCCACTTTTCAGCCTTAGGCGACTGTACAGTGCTAAAACAGCCTCCAATCGCTCTGAAACGCTCATTTTTGACATAAGCCACTTTTCACCTTTAATGAATGAAATTCCAGGTAAAAACTCCTTTGCCATGAAGAAGATCCAAATTCAACCAGTTCAGGCTAGTAAACCTGTTTGAAAGACCTTTTTTCAGTGAAATGCAGCTTAGTGCAAAAACAGGCTGCTCTCGCTCTGAAACGCTCATTTTTCACATAAGCCACTTTTCAGCGCTAAAACAGCCTCCAATCGCTCTGAAACGCTCATTTTTGACATAAGCCACTTTTCACCTTTAATGAATGAAATTCCAGGTAAAAACTCCTTTGCCATGAAGAAGATCCAAATTCAACCAGTTCAGGCTAGTAAACCTGTTTGAAAGACCTTTTTTCAGTGAAATGCAGCTTAGTGCAAAAACAGGCTGCTCTCGCTCTGAAACGCTCATTTTTCACATAAGCCACTTTTCAGCCTTAGGCGACTGTACAGTGCTAAAACAGCCTCCAATCGCTCTGAAACGCTCATTTTTGACATAAGCCACTTTTCACCTTTAATGAATGAAATTCCAGGTAAAAACTCCTTTGCCATGAAGAAGATCCAAATCAACCAGTTCAGGCTAGTAAACCTGTTTGAAAGACCTTTTTTCAGTGAAATGCAGCTTAGTGCAAAAACAGGCTCCTCTCGCTCTGAAACGCTCATTTTTCACATAAGCCACTTTTCAGCCTTAGGCGACTGTACAGTGCTAAAACAGCCTCCAATCGCTCTGAAACGCTCATTTTTGACATAAGCCACTTTTCACCTTTAATGAATGAAATTCCAGGTAAAAACTCCTTTGCCATGAAGAAGATCCAAATTCAACCAGTTCAGGCTAGTAAACCTGTTTGAAAGACCTTTTTTCAGTGAAATGCAGCTTAGTGCAAAAACAGGCTGCTCTCGCTCTGAAACGCTCATTTTTCACATAAGCCACTTTTCAGCCTTAGGCGACTGTACAGTGCTAAAACAGCCTCCAATCGCTCTGAAACGCTCATTTTTCACATAAGCCACTTTTCAGCGCTAAAACAGCCTCCAATCGCTCTGAAACGCTCATTTTTGACATAAGCCACTTTTCACCTTTAATGAATTAAATTCCAGGTAAAAACTCCTTTGCCATGAAGAAGATCCAAATTCAACCAGTTCAGGCTAGTAAACCTGTTTGAAAGACCTTTTTTCAGTGAAATGCAGCTTAGTGCAAAAACAGGCTGCTCTCGCTCTGAAACGCTCATTTTTCACATAAGCCACTTTTCAGCGCTAAAACAGCCTCCAATCGCTCTGAAACGCTCATTTTTGACATAAGCCACTTTTCACCTTTAATGAATGAAATTCCAGGTAAAAACTCCTTTGCCATGAAGAAGATCCAAATTCAACCAGTTCAGGCTAGTAAACCTGTTTGAAAGACCTTTTTTCAGTGAAATGCAGCTTAGTGCAAAAACAGGCTGCTCTCGCTCTGAAACGCTCATTTTTCACATAAGCCACTTTTCAGCCTTAGGCGACTGTACAGTGCTAAAACAGCCTCCAATCGCTCTGAAACGCTCATTTTTGACATAATCCACTTTTCACCTTTAATGAATGAAATTCCAGGTAAAAACTCCTTTGCCATGAAGAAGATCCAAATTCAACCAGTTCAGGCTAGTAAACCTGTTTGAAAGACCTTTTTTCAGTGAAATGCAGCTTAGTGCAAAAACAGGCTGCTCTCGCTCTGAAACGCTCATTTTTCACATAAGCCACTTTTCAGCGCTAAAACAGCCTCCAATCGCTCTGAAACGCTCATTTTTGACATAAGCCACTTTTCACCTTTAATGAATTAAATTCCAGGTAAAAACTCCTTTGCCATGAAGAAGATCCAAATTCAACCAGTTCAGGCTAGTAAACCTGTTTGAAAGACCTTTTTTCAGTGAAATGCAGCTTAGTGCAAAAACAGGCTGCTCTCGCTCTGAAACGCTCATTTTTCACATAAGCCACTTTTCAGCCTTAGGCGACTGTACAGTGCTAAAACAGCCTCCAATCGCTCTGAAACGCTCATTTTTCACATAAGCCACTTTTCAGCGCTAAAACAGCCTCCAATCGCTCTGAAACGCTCATTTTTGACATAACCCACTTTTCAGCCTTAATGAATTAAATTCCAGGTAAAAACTCATTTGCCATGAAGAAGATCCAAATTCAACCAGTTCAGGCTAGTAAACCTGTTTGAAAGACCTTTTTTCAGTGAAATGCAGCTTAGTGCAAAAACAGGCTGCTCTCGCTCTGAAACGCTCATTTTTCACATAAGCCACTTTTCAGCGCTAAAACAGCCTCCAATCGCTCTGAAACGCTCATTTTTGACATAAGCCACTTTTCACCTTTAATGAATGAAATTCCAGGTAAAAACTCCTTTGCCATGAATAAGATCCAAATTCAACCAGTTCAGGCTAGTAAACCTGTTTGAAAGACCTTTTTTCAGTGAAATGCAGCTTAGTGCAAAAACAGGCTGCTCTCGCTCTGAAACGCTCATTTTTCACATAAGCCACTTTTCAGCCTTAGGCGACTGTACAGTGCTAAAACAGCCTCCAATCGCTCTGAAACGCTCATTTTTGACATAAGCCACTTTTCACCTTTAATGAATGAAATTCCAGGTAAAAACTCCTTTGCCATGAAGAAGATCCAAATTCAACCAGTTCAGGCTAGTAAACCTGTTTGAAAGACCTTTTTTCAGTGAAATGCAGCTTAGTGCAAAAACAGGCTGCTCTCGCTCTGAAACGCTCATTTTTCACATAAGCCACTTTTCAGCCTTAGGCGACTGTACAGTGCTAAAACAGCCTCCAATCGCTCTGAAACGCTCATTTTTGACATAATCCACTTTTCACCTTTAATGAATGAAATTCCAGGTAAAAACTCCTTTGCCATGAAGAAGATCCAAATTCAACCAGTTCAGGCTAGTAAACCTGTTTGAAAGACCTTTTTTCAGTGAAATGCAGCTTAGTGCAAAAACAGGCTGCTCTCGCTCTGAAACGCTCATTTTTCACATAAGCCACTTTTCAGCCTTAGGCGACTGTACAGTGCTAAAACAGCCTCCAATCGCTCTGAAACGCTCATTTTTGACATAAGCCACTTTTCACCTTTAATGAATGAAATTCCAGGTAAAAACTCCTTTGCCATGAAGAAGATCCAAATTCAACCAGTTCAGGCTAGTAAACCTGTTTGAAAGACCTTTTTTCAGTGAAATGCAGCTTAGTGCAAAAACAGGCTGCTCTCGCTCTGAAACGCTCATTTTTCACATAAGCCACTTTTCAGCCTTAGGCGACTGTACAGTGCTAAAACAGCCTCCAATCGCTCTGAAACGCTCATTTTTCACATAAGCCACTTTTCAGCGCTAAAACAGCCTCCAATCGCTCTGAAACGCTCATTTTTGACATAAGCCACTTTTCACCTTTAATGAATTAAATTCCAGGTAAAAACTCCTTTGCCATGAAGAAGATCCAAATTCAACCAGTTCAGGCTAGTAAACCTGTTTGAAAGACCTTTTTTCAGTGAAATGCAGCTTAGTGCAAAAACAGGCTGCTCTCGCTCTGAAACGCTCATTTTTCACATAAGCCACTTTTCAGCGCTAAAACAGCCTCCAATCGCTCTGAAACGCTCATTTTTGACATAAGCCACTTTTCACCTTTAATGAATGAAATTCCAGGTAAAAACTCCTTTGCCATGAAGAAGATCCAAATTCAACCAGTTCAGGCTAGTAAACCTGTTTGAAAGACCTTTTTTCAGTGAAATGCAGCTTAGTGCAAAAACAGGCTGCTCTCGCTCTGAAACGCTCATTTTTCACATAAGCCACTTTTCAGCCTTAGGCGACTGTACAGTGCTAAAACAGCCTCCAATCGCTCTGAAACGCTCATTTTTGACATAATCCACTTTTCACCTTTAATGAATGAAATTCCAGGTAAAAACTCCTTTGCCATGAAGAAGATCCAAATTCAACCAGTTCAGGCTAGTAAACCTGTTTGAAAGACCTTTTTTCAGTGAAATGCAGCTTAGTGCAAAAACAGGCTGCTCTCGCTCTGAAACGCTCATTTTTCACATAAGCCACTTTTCAGCCTTAGGCGACTGTACAGTGCTAAAACAGCCTCCAATCGCTCTGAAACGCTCATTTTTGACATAAGCCACTTTTCACCTTTAATGAATGAAATTCCAGGTAAAAACTCCTTTGCCATGAAGAAGATCCAAATTCAACCAGTTCAGGCTAGTAAACCTGTTTGAAAGACCTTTTTTCAGTGAAATGCAGCTTAGTGCAAAAACAGGCTGCTCTCGCTCTGAAACGCTCATTTTTCACATAAGCCACTTTTCAGCCTTAGGCGACTGTACAGTGCTAAAACAGCCTCCAATCGCTCTGAAACGCTCATTTTTCACATAAGCCACTTTTCAGCGCTAAAACAGCCTCCAATCGCTCTGAAACGCTCATTTTTGACATAAGCCACTTTTCACCTTTAATGAATTAAATTCCAGGTAAAAACTCCTTTGCCATGAAGAAGATCCAAATTCAACCAGTTCAGGCTAGTAAACCTGTTTGAAAGACCTTTTTTCAGTGAAATGCAGCTTAGTGCAAAAACAGGCTGCTCTCGCTCTGAAACGCTCATTTTTCACATAAGCCACTTTTCAGCGCTAAAACAGCCTCCAATCGCTCTGAAACGCTCATTTTTGACATAAGCCACTTTTCACCTTTAATGAATGAAATTCCAGGTAAAAACTCCTTTGCCATGAAGAAGATCCAAATTCAACCAGTTCAGGCTAGTAAACCTGTTTGAAAGACCTTTTTTCAGTGAAATGCAGCTTAGTGCAAAAACAGGCTGCTCTCGCTCTGAAACGCTCATTTTTCACATAAGCCACTTTTCAGCCTTAGGCGACTGTACAGTGCTAAAACAGCCTCCAATCGCTCTGAAACGCTCATTTTTGACATAAGCCACTTTTCACCTTTAATGAATGAAATTCCAGGTAAAAACTCCTTTGCCATGAAGAAGATCCAAATTCAACCAGTTCAGGCTAGTAAACCTGTTTGAAAGACCTTTTTTCAGTGAAATGCAGCTTAGTGCAAAAACAGGCTGCTCTCGCTCTGAAACGCTCATTTTTCACATAAGCCACTTTTCAGCGCTAAAACAGCCTCCAATCGCTCTGAAACGCTCATTTTTGACATAAGCCACTTTTCACCTTTAATGAATGAAATTCCAGGTAAAAACTCCTTTGCCATGAAGAAGATCCAAATTCAACCAGTTCAGGCTAGTAAACCTGTTTGAAAGACCTTTTTTCAGTGAAATGCAGCTTAGTGCAAAAACAGGCTGCTCTCGCTCTGAAACGCTCATTTTTCACATAAGCCACTTTTCAGCCTTAGGCGACTGTACAGTGCTAAAACAGCCTCCAATCGCTCTGAAACGCTCATTTTTGACATAAGCCACTTTTCACCTTTAATGAATGAAATTCCAGGTAAAAACTCCTTTGCCATGAAGAAGATCCAAATCAACCAGTTCAGGCTAGTAAACCTGTTTGAAAGACCTTTTTTCAGTGAAATGCAGCTTAGTGCAAAAACAGGCTGCTCTCGCTCTGAAACGCTCATTTTTCACATAAGCCACTTTTCAGCCTTAGGCGACTGTACAGTGCTAAAACAGCCTCCAATCGCTCTGAAACGCTCATTTTTGACATAAGCCACTTTTCACCTTTAATGAATGAAATTCCAGGTAAAAACTCCTTTGCCATGAAGAAGATCCAAATTCAACCAGTTCAGGCTAGTAAACCTGTTTGAAAGACCTTTTTTCAGTGAAATGCAGCTTAGTGCAAAAACAGGCTGCTCTCGCTCTGAAACGCTCATTTTTCACATAAGCCACTTTTCAGCGCTAAAACAGCCTCCAATCGCTCTGAAACGCTCATTTTTGACATAAGCCACTTTTCACCTTTAATGAATGAAATTCCAGGTAAAAACTCCTTTGCCATGAAGAAGATCCAAATTCAACCAGTTCAGGCTAGTAAACCTGTTTGAAAGACCTTTTTTCAGTGAAATGCAGCTTAGTGCAAAAACAGGCTGCTCTCGCTCTGAAACGCTCATTTTTCACATAAGCCACTTTTCAGCCTTAGGCGACTGTACAGTGCTAAAACAGCCTCCAATCGCTCTGAAACGCTCATTTTTGACATAATCCACTTTTCACCTTTAATGAATGAAATTCCAGGTAAAAACTCCTTTGCCATGAAGAAGATCCAAATTCAACCAGTTCAGGCTAGTAAACCTGTTTGAAAGACCTTTTTTCAGTGAAATGCAGCTTAGTGCAAAAACAGGCTGCTCTCGCTCTGAAACGCTCATTTTTCACATAAGCCACTTTTCAGCGCTAAAACAGCCTCCAATCGCTCTGAAACGCTCATTTTTGACATAAGCCACTTTTCACCTTTAATGAATTAAATTCCAGGTAAAAACTCCTTTGCCATGAAGAAGATCCAAATTCAACCAGTTCAGGCTAGTAAACCTGTTTGAAAGACCTTTTTTCAGTGAAATGCAGCTTAGTGCAAAAACAGGCTGCTCTCGCTCTGAAACGCTCATTTTTCACATAAGCCACTTTTCAGCCTTAGGCGACTGTACAGTGCTAAAACAGCCTCCAATCGCTCTGAAACGCTCATTTTTCACATAAGCCACTTTTCAGCGCTAAAACAGCCTCCAATCGCTCTGAAACGCTCATTTTTGACATAACCCACTTTTCAGCCTTAATGAATTAAATTCCAGGTAAAAACTCATTTGCCATGAAGAAGATCCAAATTCAACCAGTTCAGGCTAGTAAACCTGTTTGAAAGACCTTTTTTCAGTGAAATGCAGCTTAGTGCAAAAACAGGCTGCTCTCGCTCTGAAACGCTCATTTTTCACATAAGCCACTTTTCAGCGCTAAAACAGCCTCCAATCGCTCTGAAACGCTCATTTTTGACATAAGCCACTTTTCACCTTTAATGAATGAAATTCCAGGTAAAAACTCCTTTGCCATGAATAAGATCCAAATTCAACCAGTTCAGGCTAGTAAACCTGTTTGAAAGACCTTTTTTCAGTGAAATGCAGCTTAGTGCAAAAACAGGCTGCTCTCGCTCTGAAACGCTCATTTTTCACATAAGCCACTTTTCAGCCTTAGGCGACTGTACAGTGCTAAAACAGCCTCCAATCGCTCTGAAACGCTCATTTTTGACATAATCCACTTTTCACCTTTAATGAATGAAATTCCAGGTAAAAACTCCTTTGCCATGAAGAAGATCCAAATTCAACCAGTTCAGGCTAGTAAACCTGTTTGAAAGACCTTTTTTCAGTGAAATGCAGCTTAGTGCAAAAACAGGCTGCTCTCGCTCTGAAACGCTCATTTTTCACATAAGCCACTTTTCAGCCTTAGGCGACTGTACAGTGCTAAAACAGCCTCCAATCGCTCTGAAACGCTCATTTTTGACATAAGCCACTTTTCACCTTTAATGAATGAAATTCCAGGTAAAAACTCCTTTGCCATGAAGAAGATCCAAATTCAACCAGTTCAGGCTAGTAAACCTGTTTGAAAGACCTTTTTTCAGTGAAATGCAGCTTAGTGCAAAAACAGGCTGCTCTCGCTCTGAAACGCTCATTTTTCACATAAGCCACTTTTCAGCCTTAGGCGACTGTACAGTGCTAAAACAGCCTCCAATCGCTCTGAAACGCTCATTTTTCACATAAGCCACTTTTCAGCGCTAAAACAGCCTCCAATCGCTCTGAAACGCTCATTTTTGACATAACCCACTTTTCAGCCTTAATGAATTAAATTCCAGGTAAAAACTCATTTGCCATGAAGAAGATCCAAATTCAACCAGTTCAGGCTAGTAAACCTGTTTGAAAGACCTTTTTTCAGTGAAATGCAGCTTAGTGCAAAAACAGGCTGCTCTCGCTCTGAAACGCTCATTTTTCACATAAGCCACTTTTCAGCGCTAAAACAGCCTCCAATCGCTCTGAAACGCTCATTTTTGACATAAGCCACTTTTCACCTTTAATGAATGAAATTCCAGGTAAAAACTCCTTTGCCATGAATAAGATCCAAATTCAACCAGTTCAGGCTAGTAAACCTGTCTGAAAGACCTTTTTTCAGTGAAATGCAGCTTAGTGCAAAAACAGGCTGCTCTCGCTCTGAAACGCTCATTTTTCACATAAGCCACTTTTCAGCCTTAGGCGACTGTACAGTGCTAAAACAGCCTCCAATCGCTCTGAAACGCTCATTTTTGACATAATCCACTTTTCACCTTTAATGAATGAAATTCCAGGTAAAAACTCCTTTGCCATGAAGAAGATCCAAATCAACCAGTTCAGGCTAGTAAACCTGTTTGAAAGACCTTTTTTCAGTGAAATGCAGCTTAGTGCAAAAACAGGCTGCTCTCGCTCTGAAACGCTCATTTTTCACATAAGCCACTTTTCAGCCTTAGGCGACTGTACAGTGCTAAAACAGCCTCCAATCGCTCTGAAACGCTCATTTTTGACATAAGCCACTTTTCACCTTTAATGAATGAAATTCCAGGTAAAAACTCCTTTGCCATGAAGAAGATCCAAATTCAACCAGTTCAGGCTAGTAAACCTGTTTGAAAGACCTTTTTTCAGTGAAATGCAGCTTAGTGCAAAAACAGGCTGCTCTCGCTCTGAAACGCTCATTTTTCACATAAGCCACTTTTCAGCCTTAGGCGACTGTACAGTGCTAAAACAGCCTCCAATCGCTCTGAAACGCTCATTTTTCACATAAGCCACTTTTCAGCGCTAAAAAAGCCTCCAATCGCTCTGAAACGCTCATTTTTGACATAAGCCACTTTTCACCTTTAATGAATTAAATTCCAGGTAAAAACTCCTTTGCCATGAAGAAGATCCAAATTCAACCAGTTCAGGCTAGTAAACCTGTTTGAAAGACCTTTTTTCAGTGAAATGCAGCTTAGTGCAAAAACAGGCTGCTCTCGCTCTGAAACGCTCATTTTTCACATAAGCCACTTTTCAGCGCTAAAACAGCCTCCAATCGCTCTGAAACGCTCATTTTTGACATAAGCCACTTTTCACCTTTAATGAATGAAATTCCAGGTAAAAACTCCTTTGCCATGAAGAAGATCCAAATTCAACCAGTTCAGGCTAGTAAACCTGTTTGAAAGACCTTTTTTCAGTGAAATGCAGCTTAGTGCAAAAACAGGCTGCTCTCGCTCTGAAACGCTCATTTTTCACATAAGCCACTTTTCAGCCTTAGGCGACTGTACAGTGCTAAAACAGCCTCCAATCGCTCTGAAACGCTCATTTTTGACATAAGCCACTTTTCACCTTTAATGAATGAAATTCCAGGTAAAAACTCCTTTGCCATGAAGAAGATCCAAATTCAACCAGTTCAGGCTAGTAAACCTGTTTGAAAGACCTTTTTTCAGTGAAATGCAGCTTAGTGCAAAAACAGGCTGCTCTCGCTCTGAAACGCTCATTTTTCACATAAGCCACTTTTCAGCGCTAAAACAGCCTCCAATCGCTCTGAAACGCTCATTTTTGACATAAGCCACTTTTCACCTTTAATGAATGAAATTCCAGGTAAAAACTCCTTTGCCATGAAGAAGATCCAAATTCAACCAGTTCAGGCTAGTAAACCTGTTTGAAAGACCTTTTTTCAGTGAAATGCAGCTTAGTGCAAAAACAGGCTGCTCTCGCTCTGAAACGCTCATTTTTCACATAAGCCACTTTTCAGCCTTAGGCGACTGTACAGTGCTAAAACAGCCTCCAATCGCTCTGAAACGCTCATTTTTGACATAAGCCACTTTTCACCTTTAATGAATGAAATTCCAGGTAAAAACTCCTTTGCCATGAATAAGATCCAAATTCAACCAGTTCAGGCTAGTAAACCTGTTTGAAAGACCTTTTTTCAGTGAAATGCAGCTTAGTGCAAAAACAGGCTGCTCTCGCTCTGAAACGCTCATTTTTCACATAAGCCACTTTTCAGCCTTAGGCGACTGTACAGTGCTAAAACAGCCTCCAATCGCTCTGAAACGCTCATTTTTGACATAATCCACTTTTCACCTTTAATGAATGAAATTCCAGGTAAAAACTCCTTTGCCATGAATAAGATCCAAATCAACCAGTTCAGGCTAGTAAACCTGTTTGAAAGACCTTTTTTCAGTGAAATGCAGCTTAGTGCAAAAACAGGCTGCTCTCGCTCTGAAACGCTCATTTTTCACATAAGCCACTTTTCAGCCTTAGGCGACTGTACAGTGCTAAAACAGCCTCCAATCGCTCTGAAACGCTCATTTTTGACATAAGCCACTTTTCACCTTTAATGAATGAAATTCCAGGTAAAAACTCCTTTGCCATGAAGAAGATCCAAATTCAACCAGTTCAGGCTAGTAAACCTGTTTGAAAGACCTTTTTTCAGTGAAATGCAGCTTAGTGCAAAAACAGGCTGCTCTCGCTCTGAAACGCTCATTTTTCACATAAGCCACTTTTCAGCCTTAGGCGACTGTACAGTGCTAAAACAGCCTCCAATCGCTCTGAAACGCTCATTTTTGACATAATCCACTTTTCACCTTTAATGAATGAAATTCCAGGTAAAAACTCCTTTGCCATGAAGAAGATCCAAATTCAACCAGTTCAGGCTAGTAAACCTGTTTGAAAGACCTTTTTTCAGTGAAATGCAGCTTAGTGCAAAAACAGGCTGCTCTCGCTCTGAAACGCTCATTTTTCACATAAGCCACTTTTCAGCGCTAAAACAGCCTCCAATCGCTCTGAAACGCTCATTTTTGACATAAGCCACTTTTCACCTTTAATGAATGAAATTCCAGGTAAAAACTCCTTTGCCATGAAGAAGATCCAAATTCAACCAGTTCAGGCTAGTAAACCTGTTTGAAAGACCTTTTTTCAGTGAAATGCAGCTTAGTGCAAAAACAGGCTGCTCTCGCTCTGAAACGCTCATTTTTCACATAAGCCACTTTTCAGCCTTAGGCGACTGTACAGTGCTAAAACAGCCTCCAATCGCTCTGAAACGCTCATTTTTGACATAATCCACTTTTCACCTTTAATGAATGAAATTCCAGGTAAAAACTCCTTTGCCATGAAGAAGATCCAAATTCAACCAGTTCAGGCTAGTAAACCTGTTTGAAAGACCTTTTTTCAGTGAAATGCAGCTTAGTGCAAAAACAGGCTGCTCTCGCTCTGAAACGCTCATTTTTCACATAAGCCACTTTTCAGCGCTAAAACAGCCTCCAATCGCTCTGAAACGCTCATTTTTGACATAAGCCACTTTTCACCTTTAATGAATTAAATTCCAGGTAAAAACTCCTTTGCCATGAAGAAGATCCAAATTCAACCAGTTCAGGCTAGTAAACCTGTTTGAAAGACCTTTTTTCAGTGAAATGCAGCTTAGTGCAAAAACAGGCTGCTCTCGCTCTGAAACGCTCATTTTTCACATAAGCCACTTTTCAGCCTTAGGCGACTGTACAGTGCTAAAACAGCCTCCAATCGCTCTGAAACGCTCATTTTTCACATAAGCCACTTTTCAGCGCTAAAACAGCCTCCAATCGCTCTGAAACGCTCATTTTTGACATAACCCACTTTTCACCTTTAATGAATGAAATTCCAGGTAAAAACTCCTTTGCCATGAAGAAGATCCAAATTCAACCAGTTCAGGCTAGTAAACCTGTTTGAAAGACCTTTTTTCAGTGAAATGCAGCTTAGTGCAAAAACAGGCTGCTCTCGCTCTGAAACGCTCATTTTTCACATAAGCCACTTTTCAGCGCTAAAACAGCCTCCAATCGCTCTGAAACGCTCATTTTTGACATAAGCCACTTTTCACCTTTAATGAATTAAATTCCAGGTAAAAACTCCTTTGCCATGAAGAAGATCCAAATTCAACCAGTTCAGGCTAGTAAACCTGTTTGAAAGACCTTTTTTCAGTGAAATGCAGCTTAGTGCAAAAACAGGCTGCTCTCGCTCTGAAACGCTCATTTTTCACATAAGCCACTTTTCAGCCTTAGGCGACTGTACAGTGCTAAAACAGCCTCCAATCGCTCTGAAACGCTCATTTTTCACATAAGCCACTTTTCAGCGCTAAAACAGCCTCCAATCGCTCTGAAACGCTCATTTTTGACATAAGCCACTTTTCACCTTTAATGAATGAAATTCCAGGTAAAAACTCCTTTGCCATGAATAAGATCCAAATTCAACCAGTTCAGGCTAGTAAACCTGTTTGAAAGACCTTTTTTCAGTGAAATGCAGCTTAGTGCAAAAACAGGCTGCTCTCGCTCTGAAACGCTCATTTTTCACATAAGCCACTTTTCAGCCTTAGGCGACTGTACAGTGCTAAAACAGCCTCCAATCGCTCTGAAACGCTCATTTTTGACATAAGCCACTTTTCACCTTTAATGAATGAAATTCCAGGTAAAAACTCCTTTGCCATGAAGAAGATCCAAATTCAACCAGTTCAGGCTAGTAAACCTGTTTGAAAGACCTTTTTTCAGTGAAATGCAGCTTAGTGCAAAAACAGGCTGCTCTCGCTCTGAAACGCTCATTTTTCACATAAGCCACTTTTCAGCCTTAGGCGACTGTACAGTGCTAAAACAGCCTCCAATCGCTCTGAAACGCTCATTTTTCACATAAGCCACTTTTCAGCGCTAAAACAGCCTCCAATCGCTCTGAAACGCTCATTTTTGACATAAGCCACTTTTCACCTTTAATGAATTAAATTCCAGGTAAAAACTCCTTTGCCATGAAGAAGATCCAAATTCAACCAGTTCAGGCTAGTAAACCTGTTTGAAAGACCTTTTTTCAGTGAAATGCAGCTTAGTGCAAAAACAGGCTGCTCTCGCTCTGAAACGCTCATTTTTCACATAAGCCACTTTTCAGCGCTAAAACAGCCTCCAATCGCTCTGAAACGCTCATTTTTGACATAAGCCACTTTTCACCTTTAATGAATGAAATTCCAGGTAAAAACTCCTTTGCCATGAAGAAGATCCAAATTCAACCAGTTCAGGCTAGTAAACCTGTTTGAAAGACCTTTTTTCAGTGAAATGCAGCTTAGTGCAAAAACAGGCTGCTCTCGCTCTGAAACGCTCATTTTTCACATAAGCCACTTTTCAGCCTTAGGCGACTGTACAGTGCTAAAACAGCCTCCAATCGCTCTGAAACGCTCATTTTTGACATAAGCCACTTTTCACCTTTAATGAATGAAATTCCAGGTAAAAACTCCTTTGCCATGAAGAAGATCCAAATTCAACCAGTTCAGGCTAGTAAACCTGTTTGAAAGACCTTTTTTCAGTGAAATGCAGCTTAGTGCAAAAACAGGCTGCTCTCGCTCTGAAACGCTCATTTTTCACATAAGCCACTTTTCACCTTTAATGAATGAAATTCCAGGTAAAAACTCCTTTGCCATGAAGAAGATCCAAATTCAACCAGTTCAGGCTAGTAAACCTGTTTGAAAGACCTTTTTTCAGTGAAATGCAGCTTAGTGCAAAAACAGGCTGCTCTCGCTCTGAAACGCTCATTTTTCACATAAGCCACTTTTCAGCCTTAGGCGACTGTACAGTGCTAAAACAGCCTCCAATCGCTCTGAAACGCTCATTTTTCACATAAGCCACTTTTCAGCGCTAAAACAGCCTCCAATCGCTCTGAAACGCTCATTTTTGACATAACCCACTTTTCAGCCTTAATGAATTAAATTCCAGGTAAAAACTCATTTGCCATGAAGAAGATCCAAATTCAACCAGTTCAGGCTAGTAAACCTGTTTGAAAGACCTTTTTTCAGTGAAATGCAGCTTAGTGCAAAAACAGGCTGCTCTCGCTCTGAAACGCTCATTTTTCACATAAGCCACTTTTCAGCCTTAGGCGACTGTACAGTGCTAAAACAGCCTCCAATCGCTCTGAAACGCTCATTTTTGACATAATCCACTTTTCACCTTTAATGAATGAAATTCCAGGTAAAAACCCCTTTGCCATGAAGAAGATCCAAATTCAACCAGTTCAGGCTAGTAAACCTGTTTGAAAGACCTTTTTTCAGTGAAATGCAGCTTAGTGCAAAAACAGGCTGCTCTCGCTCTGAAACGCTCATTTTTCACATAAGCCACTTTTCAGCGCTAAAACAGCCTCCAATCGCTCTGAAACGCTCATTTTTGACATAACCCACTTTTCAGCCTTAATGAATTAAATTCCAGGTAAAAACTCATTTGCCATGAAGAAGATCCAAATTCAACCAGTTCAGGCTAGTAAACCTGTTTGAAAGACCTTTTTTCAGTGAAATGCAGCTTAGTGCAAAAACAGGCTGCTCTCGCTTTGAAACGCTCATTTTTCACATAAGCCACTTTTCAGCCTTAGGCGACTGTACAGTGCTAAAACAGCCTCCAATCGCTCTGAAACGCTCATTTTTGACATAAGCCACTTTTCACCTTTAATGAATGAAATTCCAGGTAAAAACTCCGTTGCCATGAAGAAGATCCAAATTCAACCAGTTCAGGCTAGTAAACCTGTTTGAAAGACCTTTTTTCAGTGAAATGCAGCTTAGTGCAAAAACAGGCTGCTCTCGCTCTGAAACGCTCATTTTTCACATAAGCCACTTTTCAGCCTTAGGCGACTGTACAGTGCTAAAACAGCCTCCAATCGCTCTGAAACGCTCATTTTTGACATAAGCCACTTTTCACCTTTAATGAATGAAATTCCAGGTAAAAACTCCTTTGCCATGAAGAAGATCCAAATTCAACCAGTTCAGGCTAGTAAACCTGTTTGAAAGACCTTTTTTCAGTGAAATGCAGCTTAGTGCAAAAACAGGCTGCTCTCGCTCTGAAACGCTCATTTTTCACATAAGCCACTTTTCAGCCTTAGGCGACTGTACAGTGCTAAAACAGCCTCCAATCGCTCTGAAACGCTCATTTTTGACATAATCCACTTTTCACCTTTAATGAATGAAATTCCAGGTAAAAACCCCTTTGCCATGAAGAAGATCCAAATTCAACCAGTTCAGGCTAGTAAACCTGTTTGAAAGACCTTTTTTCAGTGAAATGCAGCTTAGTGCAAAAACAGGCTGCTCTCGCTCTGAAACGCTCATTTTTCACATAAGCCACTTTTCAGCCTTAGGCGACTGTACAGTGCTAAAACAGCCTCCAATCGCTCTGAAACGCTCATTTTTGACATAAGCCACTTTTCACCTTTAATGAATGAAATTCCAGGTAAAAACTCCTTTGCCATGAAGAAGATCCAAATTCAACCAGGTCAGGCTAGTAAACCTGTTTGAAAGACCTTTTTTCAGTGAAATGCAGCTTAGTGCAAAAACAGGCTGCTCTCGCTCTGAAACGCTCATTTTTCACATAAGCCACTTTTCAGCCTTAGGCGACTGTACAGTGCTAAAACAGCCTCCAATCGCTCTGAAACGCTCATTTTTCACATAAGCCACTTTTCAGCGCTAAAACAGCCTCCAATCGCTCTGAAACGCTCATTTTTGACATAACCCACTTTTCAGCCTTAATGAATTAAATTCCAGGTAAAAACTCATTTGCCATGAAGAAGATCCAAATTCAACCAGTTCAGGCTAGTAAACCTGTTTGAAAGACCTTTTTTCAGTGAAATGCAGCTTAGTGCAAAAACAGGCTGCTCTCGCTCTGAAACGCTCATTTTTCACATAAGCCACTTTTCAGCGCTAAAACAGCCTCCAATCGCTCTGAAACGCTCATTTTTGACATAAGCCACTTTTCACCTTTAATGAATGAAATTCCAGGTAAAAACTCCTTTGCCATGAATAAGATCCAAATTCAACCAGTTCAGGCTAGTAAACCTGTTTGAAAGACCTTTTTTCAGTGAAATGCAGCTTAGTGCAAAAACAGGCTGCTCTCGCTCTGAAACGCTCATTTTTCACATAAGCCACTTTTCAGCCTTAGGCGACTGTACAGTGCTAAAACAGCCTCCAATCGCTCTGAAACGCTCATTTTTGACATAATCCACTTTTCACCTTTAATGAATGAAATTCCAGGTAAAAACTCCTTTGCCATGAAGAAGATCCAAATTCAACCAGTTCAGGCTAGTAAACCTGTTTGAAAGACCTTTTTTCAGTGAAATGCAGCTTAGTGCAAAAACAGGCTGCTCTCGCTCTGAAACGCTCATTTTTCACATAAGCCACTTTTCAGCCTTAGGCGACTGTACAGTGCTAAAACAGCCTCCAATCGCTCTGAAACGCTCATTTTTGACATAAGCCACTTTTCACCTTTAATGAATGAAATTCCAGGTAAAAACTCCTTTGCCATGAAGAAGATCCAAATTCAACCAGTTCAGGCTAGTAAACCTGTTTGAAAGACCTTTTTTCAGTGAAATGCAGCTTAGTGCAAAAACAGGCTGCTCTCGCTCTGAAACGCTCATTTTTCACATAAGCCACTTTTCAGCCTTAGGCGACTGTACAGTGCTAAAACAGCCTCCAATCGCTCTGAAACGCTCATTTTTGACATAAGCCACTTTTCACCTTTAATGAATGAAATTCCAGGTAAAAACTCCTTTGCCATGAATAAGATCCAAATTCAACCAGTTCAGGCTAGTAAACCTGTTTGAAAGACCTTTTTTCAGTGAAATGCAGCTTAGTGCAAAAACAGGCTGCTCTCGCTCTGAAACGCTCATTTTTCACATAAGCCACTTTTCAGCCTTAGGCGACTGTACAGTGCTAAAACAGCCTCCAATCGCTCTGAAACGCTCATTTTTGACATAATCCACTTTTCACCTTTAATGAATGAAATTCCAGGTAAAAACTCCTTTGCCATGAAGAAGATCCAAATTCAACCAGTTCAGGCTAGTAAACCTGTTTGAAAGACCTTTTTTCAGTGAAATGCAGCTTAGTGCAAAAACAGGCTGCTCTCGCTCTGAAACGCTCATTTTTCACATAAGCCACTTTTCAGCCTTAGGCGACTGTACAGTGCTAAAACAGCCTCCAATCGCTCTGAAACGCTCATTTTTGACATAAGCCACTTTTCACCTTTAATGAATGAAATTCCAGGTAAAAACTCCTTTGCCATGAAGAAGATCCAAATTCAACCAGTTCAGGCTAGTAAACCTGTTTGAAAGACCTTTTTTCAGTGAAATGCAGCTTAGTGCAAAAACAGGCTGCTCTCGCTCTGAAACGCTCATTTTTCACATAAGCCACTTTTCAGCCTTAGGCGACTGTACAGTGCTAAAACAGCCTCCAATCGCTCTGAAACGCTCATTTTTCACATAAGCCACTTTTCAGCGCTAAAACAGCCTCCAATCGCTCTGAAACGCTCATTTTTGACATAAGCCACTTTTCACCTTTAATGAATTAAATTCCAGGTAAAAACTCCTTTGCCATGAAGAAGATCCAAATTCAACCAGTTCAGGCTAGTAAACCTGTTTGAAAGACCTTTTTTCAGTGAAATGCAGCTTAGTGCAAAAACAGGCTGCTCTCGCTCTGAAACGCTCATTTTTCACATAAGCCACTTTTCAGCCTTAGGCGACTGTACAGTGCTAAAACAGCCTCCAATCGCTCTGAAACGCTCATTTTTGACATAACCCACTTTTCAGCCTTAATGAATTAAATTCCAGGTAAAAACTCATTTGCCATGAAGAAGATCCAAATTCAACCAGTTCAGGCTAGTAAACCTGTTTGAAAGACCTTTTTTCAGTGAAATGCAGCTTAGTGCAAAAACAGGCTGCTCTCGCTCTGAAACGCTCATTTTTCACATAAGCCACTTTTCAGCGCTAAAACAGCCTCCAATCGCTCTGAAACGCTCATTTTTGACATAAGCCACTTTTCACCTTTAATGAATGAAATTCCAGGTAAAAACTCCTTTGCCATGAAGAAGATCCAAATTCAACCAGTTCAGGCTAGTAAACCTGTTTGAAAGACCTTTTTTCAGTGAAATGCAGCTTAGTGCAAAAACAGGCTGCTCTCGCTCTGAAACGCTCATTTTTCACATAAGCCACTTTTCAGCCTTAGGCGACTGTACAGTGCTAAAACAGCCTCCAATCGCTCTGAAACGCTCATTTTTGACATAATCCACTTTTCACCTTTAATGAATGAAATTCCAGGTAAAAACTCCTTTGCCATGAAGAAGATCCAAATTCAACCAGTTCAGGCTAGTAAACCTGTTTGAAAGACCTTTTTTCAGTGAAATGCAGCTTAGTGCAAAAACAGGCTGCTCTCGCTCTGAAACGCTCATTTTTCACATAAGCCACTTTTCAGCGCTAAAACAGCCTCCAATCGCTCTGAAACGCTCATTTTTGACATAAGCCACTTTTCACCTTTAATGAATGAAATTCCAGGTAAAAACTCCTTTGCCATGAAGAAGATCCAAATTCAACCAGTTCAGGCTAGTAAACCTGTTTGAAAGACCTTTTTTCAGTGAAATGCAGCTTAGTGCAAAAACAGGCTGCTCTCGCTCTGAAACGCTCATTTTTCACATAAGCCACTTTTCAGCCTTAGGCGACTGTACAGTGCTAAAACAGCCTCCAATCGCTCTGAAACGCTCATTTTTGACATAATCCACTTTTCACCTTTAATGAATGAAATTCCAGGTAAAAACTCCTTTGCCATGAAGAAGATCCAAATTCAACCAGTTCAGGCTAGTAAACCTGTTTGAAAGACCTTTTTTCAGTGAAATGCAGCTTAGTGCAAAAACAGGCTGCTCTCGCTCTGAAACGCTCATTTTTCACATAAGCCACTTTTCAGCCTTAGGCGACTGTACAGTGCTAAAACAGCCTCCAATCGCTCTGAAACGCTCATTTTTCACATAAGCCACTTTTCAGCGCTAAAACAGCCTCCAATCGCTCTGAAACGCTCATTTTTGACATAACCCACTTTTCAGCCTTAATGAATTAAATTCCAGGTAAAAACTCATTTGCCATGAAGAAGATCCAAATTCAACCAGTTCAGGCTAGTAAACCTGTTTGAAAGACCTTTTTTCAGTGAAATGCAGCTTAGTGCAAAAACAGGCTGCTCTCGCTCTGAAACGCTCATTTTTCACATAAGCCACTTTTCAGCCTTAGGCGACTGTACAGTGCTAAAACAGCCTCCAATCGCTCTGAAACGCTCATTTTTGACATAAGCCACTTTTCACCTTTAATGAATGAAATTCCAGGTAAAAACTCCTTTGCCATGAAGAAGATCCAAATTCAACCAGTTCAGGCTAGTAAACCTGTTTGAAAGACCTTTTTTCAGTGAAATGCAGCTTAGTGCAAAAACAGGCTGCTCTCGCTCTGAAACGCTCATTTTTCACATAAGCCACTTTTCAGCCTTAGGCGACTGTACAGTGCTAAAACAGCCTCCAATCGCTCTGAAACGCTCATTTTTGACATAATCCACTTTTCACCTTTAATGAATGAAATTCCAGGTAAAAACCCCTTTGCCATGAAGAAGATCCAAATTCAACCAGTTCAGGCTAGTAAACCTGTTTGAAAGACCTTTTTTCAGTGAAATGCAGCTTAGTGCAAAAACAGGCTGCTCTCGCTCTGAAACGCTCATTTTTCACATAAGCCACTTTTCAGCCTTAGGCGACTGTACAGTGCTAAAACAGCCTCCAATCGCTCTGAAACGCTCATTTTTGACATAAGCCACTTTTCACCTTTAATGAATGAAATTCCAGGTAAAAACTCCTTTGCCATGAAGAAGATCCAAATTCAACCAGTTCAGGCTAGTAAACCTGTTTGAAAGACCTTTTTTCAGTGAAATGCAGCTTAGTGCAAAAACAGGCTGCTCTCGCTCTGAAACGCTCATTTTTCACATAAGCCACTTTTCAGCGCTAAAACAGCCTCCAATCGCTCTGAAACGCTCATTTTTGACATAAGCCACTTTTCACCTTTAATGAATGAAATTCCAGGTAAAAACTCCTTTGCCATGAATAAGATCCAAATTCAACCAGTTCAGGCTAGTAAACCTGTTTGAAAGACCTTTTTTCAGTGAAATGCAGCTTAGTGCAAAAACAGGCTGCTCTCGCTCTGAAACGCTCATTTTTCACATAAGCCACTTTTCAGCCTTAGGCGACTGTACAGTGCTAAAACAGCCTCCAATCGCTCTGAAACGCTCATTTTTCACATAAGCCACTTTTCAGCGCTAAAACAGCCTCCAATCGCTCTGAAACGCTCATTTTTGACATAACCCACTTTTCAGCCTTAATGAATTAAATTCCAGGTAAAAACTCATTTGCCATGAAGAAGATCCAAATTCAACCAGTTCAGGCTAGTAAACCTGTTTGAAAGACCTTTTTTCAGTGAAATGCAGCTTAGTGCAAAAACAGGCTGCTCTCGCTCTGAAACGCTCATTTTTCACATAAGCCACTTTTCACCTTTAATGAATGAAATTCCAGGTAAAAACTCCTTTGCCATGAATAAGATCCAAATTCAACCAGTTCAGGCTAGTAAACCTGTTTGAAAGACCTTTTTTCAGTGAAATGCAGCTTAGTGCAAAAACAGGCTGCTCTCGCTCTGAAACGCTCATTTTTCACATAAGCCACTTTTCAGCCTTAGGCGACTGTACAGTGCTAAAACAGCCTCCAATCGCTCTGAAACGCTCATTTTTGACATAATCCACTTTTCACCTTTAATGAATGAAATTCCAGGTAAAAACTCCTTTGCCATGAAGAAGATCCAAATTCAACCAGTTCAGGCTAGTAAACCTGTTTGAAAGACCTTTTTTCAGTGAAATGCAGCTTAGTGCAAAAACAGGCTGCTCTCGCTCTGAAACGCTCATTTTTCACATAAGCCACTTTTCAGCCTTAGGCGACTGTACAGTGCTAAAACAGCCTCCAATCGCTCTGAAACGCTCATTTTTGACATAAGCCACTTTTCACCTTTAATGAATGAAATTCCAGGTAAAAACTCCTTTGCCATGAAGAAGATCCAAATTCAACCAGTTCAGGCTAGTAAACCTGTTTGAAAGACCTTTTTTCAGTGAAATGCAGCTTAGTGCAAAAACAGGCTGCTCTCGCTCTGAAACGCTCATTTTTCACATAAGCCACTTTTCAGCCTTAGGCGACTGTACAGTGCTAAAACAGCCTCCAATCGCTCTGAAACGCTCATTTTTGACATAAGCCACTTTTCACCTTTAATGAATGAAATTCCAGGTAAAAACTCCTTTGCCATGAATAAGATCCAAATTCAACCAGTTCAGGCTAGTAAACCTGTTTGAAAGACCTTTTTTCAGTGAAATGCAGCTTAGTGCAAAAACAGGCTGCTCTCGCTCTGAAACGCTCATTTTTCACATAAGCCACTTTTCAGCCTTAGGCGACTGTACAGTGCTAAAACAGCCTCCAATCGCTCTGAAACGCTCATTTTTCACATAAGCCACTTTTCAGCGCTAAAACAGCCTCCAATCGCTCTGAAACGCTCATTTTTGACATAAGCCACTTTTCACCTTTAATGAATTAAATTCCAGGTAAAAACTCCTTTGCCATGAAGAAGATCCAAATTCAACCAGTTCAGGCTAGTAAACCTGTTTGAAAGACCTTTTTTCAGTGAAATGCAGCTTAGTGCAAAAACAGGCTGCTCTCGCTCTGAAACGCTCATTTTTCACATAAGCCACTTTTCAGCCTTAGGCGACTGTACAGTGCTAAAACAGCCTCCAATCGCTCTGAAACGCTCATTTTTGACATAACCCACTTTTCAGCCTTAATGAATTAAATTCCAGGTAAAAACTCATTTGCCATGAAGAAGATCCAAATTCAACCAGTTCAGGCTAGTAAACCTGTTTGAAAGACCTTTTTTCAGTGAAATGCAGCTTAGTGCAAAAACAGGCTGCTCTCGCTCTGAAACGCTCATTTTTCACATAAGCCACTTTTCAGCGCTAAAACAGCCTCCAATCGCTCTGAAACGCTCATTTTTGACATAAGCCACTTTTCACCTTTAATGAATGAAATTCCAGGTAAAAACTCCTTTGCCATGAAGAAGATCCAAATTCAACCAGTTCAGGCTAGTAAACCTGTTTGAAAGACCTTTTTTCAGTGAAATGCAGCTTAGTGCAAAAACAGGCTGCTCTCGCTCTGAAACGCTCATTTTTCACATAAGCCACTTTTCAGCCTTAGGCGACTGTACAGTGCTAAAACAGCCTCCAATCGCTCTGAAACGCTCATTTTTGACATAAGCCACTTTTCACCTTTAATGAATGAAATTCCAGGTAAAAACTCCTTTGCCATGAAGAAGATCCAAATTCAACCAGTTCAGGCTAGTAAACCTGTTTGAAAGACCTTTTTTCAGTGAAATGCAGCTTAGTGCAAAAACAGGCTGCTCTCGCTCTGAAACGCTCATTTTTCACATAAGCCACTTTTCAGCGCTAAAACAGCCTCCAATCGCTCTGAAACGCTCATTTTTGACATAAGCCACTTTTCACCTTTAATGAATGAAATTCCAGGTAAAAACTCCTTTGCCATGAAGAAGATCCAAATTCAACCAGTTCAGGCTAGTAAACCTGTTTGAAAGACCTTTTTTCAGTGAAATGCAGCTTAGTGCAAAAACAGGCTGCTCTCGCTCTGAAACGCTCATTTTTCACATAAGCCACTTTTCACCTTTAATGAATGAAATTCCAGGTAAAAACTCCTTTGCCATGAAGAAGATCCAAATTCAACCAGTTCAGGCTAGTAAACCTGTTTGAAAGACCTTTTTTCAGTGAAATGCAGCTTAGTGCAAAAACAGGCTGCTCTCGCTCTGAAACGCTCATTTTTCACATAAGCCACTTTTCAGCGCTAAAACAGCCTCCAATCGCTCTGAAACGCTCATTTTTCACATAAGCCACTTTTCACCTTTAATGAATGAAATTCCAGGTAAAAACTCCTTTGCCATGAAGAAGATCCAAATTCAACCAGTTCAGGCTAGTAAACCTGTTTGAAAGACCTTTTTTCAGTGAAATGCAGCTTAGTGCAAAAACAGGCTGCTCTCGCTCTGAAACGCTCATTTTTCACATAAGCCACTTTTCAGCCTTAGGCGACTGTACAGTGCTAAAACAGCCTCCAATCGCTCTGAAACGCTCATTTTTGACATAAGCCACTTTTCACCTTTAATGAATGAAATTCCAGGTAAAAACTCCTTTGCCATGAAGAAGGTCCAAATTCAACCAGTTCAGGCTAGTAAACCTGTTTGAAAGACCTTTTTTCAGTGAAATGCAGCTTAGTGCAAAAACAGGCTGCTCTCGCTCTGAAACGCTCATTTTTCACATAAGCCACTTTTCAGCGCTAAAACAGCCTCCAATCGCTCTGAAACGCTCATTTTTGACATAAGCCACTTTTCACCTTTAATGAATGAAATTCCAGGTAAAAACTCCTTTGCCATGAATAAGATCCAAATTCAACCAGTTCAGGCTAGTAAACCTGTTTGAAAGACCTTTTTTCAGTGAAATGCAGCTTAGTGCAAAAACAGGCTGCTCTCGCTCTGAAACGCTCATTTTTCACATAAGCCACTTTTCAGCCTTAGGCGACTGTACAGTGCTAAAACAGCCTCCAATCGCTCTGAAACGCTCATTTTTGACATAATCCACTTTTCACCTTTAATGAATGAAATTCCAGGTAAAAACTCCTTTGCCATGAAGAAGATCCAAATTCAACCAGTTCAGGCTAGTAAACCTGTTTGAAAGACCTTTTTTCAGTGAAATGCAGCTTAGTGCAAAAACAGGCTGCTCTCGCTCTGAAACGCTCATTTTTCACATAAGCCACTTTTCAGCGCTAAAACAGCCTCCAATCGCTCTGAAACGCTCATTTTTGACATAAGCCACTTTTCACCTTTAATGAATGAAATTCCAGGTAAAAACTCCTTTGCCATGAATAAGATCCA